>NW_006773042.1:117151-124535 GCF_000442215.2 Lipotes vexillifer | reverse complement strand
GCGGGCCCAGCCGCTCCGCGGCATGTGGGATCTTCCCAGACCGGGGCACGAACCGGTGTCCCCAGCATCAGCAAGAGGACTCCCAACCACTGCGCCACCAGGGAAGCCCCAGTACAATGATTTTGCCCTAATTTGTCATGTTAAAAATGTTTAAATTCAGGATAATATAAGTAGAAACTTAGATCACAAAACAGGTTACCCCACTGAAACAGTGTTCTACAAATTCCTGCCACACATTCTTAATTGACAACTGACATTTTCACTGTTACATGGTAGTTATATTTTTATACCATTTCGAGATAAACACAGCAGTGGAACGTGCCAATATCTCAGTTAGTCTATGGGAAGATTAGGATTTTCATTTAAATTCTGCATATTTAAGCAGAGGAAGTGTTCAGAGGACCACGTGTGCATTTGCTAATTCTCAATAATGGTTTTCACAAGTTGCACTGTACATTTTCAGGCAGTTTTCAAGGAAGAATATTATTTTAATTCAAACTGTTACTTATCACAAAGCTATTTCTTTTTTTTCTTTAAACATCTTTATTGGAGTATAATTGCTCTACAATGGTGTGTTAGTTCTAATTATTTCTTGATACATCTTTCTGTTTCTTTTATTCTCCTTATTTTCTTTGATACTGATTTTGTGCTTTGAGAAGATTCAGGGGAAACATGGTAGGAATTTTGTAATAGCTGATGTGGAAGAGAACTCTGACTCTTATACCCGAAAGGGTAGGACTGAGATGAATTTATTAAAGTTACAAGTAGATAGATTTCAACTCAAAACAAAGAAAACCTTAAACAGAGCTATGCTGTGATCAAATTGGCTGCTGGAGACGACCTTAAGGGCTAGTCACTGGTGAAGTTCTAAGTATTAGACCACTTGGGGGCTTTGTTATAAGAAGGAATCAAGCAATGATCAGATTAGATTGAATGGCCTTTATGGTCTTTTTCATCTTAAAAGTCTGTGCTTCTATGAACATAGTCTGTGCTTCTATGAACACAGTAGTAATCTCACAGGATTAGTGCTTCCCCCCAACTAACAGAAGGCTTATTCCTTCATACCCTTGATATCCTTTGTGTTTGGTATAGCTGTGTAATTTATTTAATTAACATCCATTTCGATATCACACATGAAGCATCCATCACAGCTCATATATGTCAAGTCAGAGGCAGGGTGGAGGTGAGAATTTCTTCTTTGCTACTTATTTATTAGTATGAAATCATGTATCTGTTACTATATTGGGTGAGAACAACAAACTGTCCTATAATCATAAAAAACTGAATTATTTTAACAGTCATATTAGTCTTTGGTACTCTCTATGAAGAGCTAAATATATATAGCACACCATGAGATAACTGATTACTAACCTCCTTCATTTTTTCCAGTTCATTCTGCAGAGCTTGCTTTGCTATCTCAACTTCTATAAGCTGTTGCCTCAGTTTCTCATTTTCATCTTCTGTTGTTGTTCGCTTTTCTTCCACATTTTCCAATTCATGGTGAAGTCTCACAGATACATCCTTTGCTACCTAAAATGTTTTTAACAATAAAATGTAATTAAAGACAATACAACAAATGGGCTAAAGTTATACTAAAAGTACTAGAACCAATGTGTATATAGTGTCTACCATATGCCAGACATCATTCCAGATGCATTACATGTAAGCCATTTCACATACATAAACCATTTAACTCTCTCAACAATCCCATGAAATAGATCCTATTATTATTCCTGTTTTATAGATGAGGAAAACTGAGTCTCATGGAGGTAAAGTAATATGCTCAAGGTGACACAGCTAACAAGTGGCCAGGTAGTCTGGCTCTCCACTCTGTTCCCTTAATGTCTACATGACATCATGGTTATAAATGTTCAATTGTGTTTTATCATGTGTAGAGATTTCACAAGTCTCTAATTCCACAACAAAACTATGAGGTAGATGACTCCATTATCACTTATTTTAAATACTAGAAAATAAAATATTCCCAGGTAGGGTCTGGGGCTTGAATTTTGATCCTAACATTCCAGGTGCTTAGTTTTAAGAAATATTTTAGTCTTTGAGATTTTTGTTTGTTTGTTTAAATTAGTGTGTGCATTTTTGCCTCCTGTTTAAGATTACCTCAGAAATTTTAGGGTTTGGAAGAAAAGTGGGGCAGTCTGGTGCTGTAGCTCAGGACACAGGCTGTGGTTTTGGACTGGGTGGTGAGCCAGCCTGACCAACTACTAGCCAAGTTCCAGAGCTAGGGGCTGGGCACTTAACTTTCGTAAAAGGTTCATTGTGGGCACCTGTAAAATGATGCTATTCATAATCCCTTCCTTACAGGTTTTTTTCCTTGAGAACTAAATGAAATAATAATATGAGTAACAATGGTTGCCACAGTGCCTGGTGCCTAGTCAACACTTGACAGATGTCATAAAAAGGAAAAAAAGAGAAATGATACAACGGCTTTCATAAAATGTTTTCCCATGGCTTTCTTTAAAAAAAATACAAGATAATTACACTCGGCTTTTAAATCTTCATGAAATTAATACAATTAAAATTATATTTCGTTTGCTGTCCCAGACCATGAAGATAACATCTGATTTGCGTTGTCAGTGAATCTGCCTACAGTAAAACCGAACGAACAGACCACACCTATCTAAAAAACGCACTTCAAAGTTGAAATTTCTCCACTGGGGGAGACTCTGAAGAAACAACCTCACTAAGAACATGGTTCTTTCATTTAGCGCACTCTCCCTTTACTTTTCCAAAACGGACCACAAGCTGGACAGTTTTCCTTTCTGGGAGTTATCTAAGTGGTAATTACAGAAAGGAAGGAGTTCTGGAAGAAGGCGTTGGGGACGGGGGCGGCTTTCAGAGAGAAATCTTAACTCTAATATCTTCCCAGTGCTGTTCCTATTCCGGGCTTCAACTCCACTGAAGGAGTCTTCACCGCGCTGCTCGAGAGGGCCTGACTCCATCTGGCCTGCGCTTGGAGGACAGTCTCTGGAAGTCAGATCAAGGCCTGCGCTCTGCCACGCCGTTTCCGCCGCGGAAGGAGGCGCCCTCCTTCCACCACCTCTGTAATCGTCACGGTGGCTCCCAGGGCAGCCCGCAGAGCTCGCTCTCTGCAAGACCCTCCCCCCACACAGGACTCTTCAGACCCACCTGTCCGTTTTTCCTCTTCCCTTTCCGGGACCTCGACATTCTGTGATTGGCGCTGCGAAACTCCGTGTCCCTAGAGCTCTTTGCCAATCACCACTGAAGGCCTTTCAACGCAAAGCGCCCGTGACCTGAGTCCCCACCCACCGCCCCTGCCGCGCGCACCCCAGGCCCCGGCGCCGCAGACCTTGAGGTCCTGCTCCAGGCTGCGCAACAGCTCCCCGTCGATTTCCCCGGTCTGCGCGTAGCGGAGCCTTTTGCGCTCGGCTTTGCGGAGGCGGTACTGCAGGATCCGGCAGTTTTTGTTGGCTCTCTCCAACTCGTGGCGCATTTCCTGCAGTTGACAGGCATCCTCCTCGAAGAAAGTGTCCCTCATCTCGTCCATCTCGGTCCTCAGTTCATCGATCTCGTTCTGAGGCGGTGACAGGCCGCGGGTCAAAATTAGCTTCGCCTCCCACCCCTCGGACAGACACCGTCTACACCCCATCCCAGCTCCAAATTCTCAGCTTTACTGCTCCCTCTCCATGAGACAGGAATGACCCGGAGCTGAATGAACGAGAAGAAACTAGAAAAAACGGGCCCTCTTTAGGCCTTCCCTCGCTCTCCTACTCCAGCTCTGTCCGTGAAAAAGTGAGCCAAACCATAATAATCGGAGAAACGAAGGCCCAGATTTGGATCTAAATAAAAACCTAACGCTGCTGATCGCAAGCCCTTTTAGATCCGGAAAGGGCCTAGGGACCCCCTCCCATCATTTCCTGTTCCCCACCCTCTTGAAGGCTCCCTAACAGGTTAGCAGCCTCTCACTCCCGCCCGGACACGCCCTAATGCTCCGAGGCCCACACCTCCCCTCCTCCAACCCGTCCCCCACACCCTCCTCACCTTGAGAGTCTCGTTTTCCTCCCGCAGCTTCTCCATCTCCTCCTGCATTTCCTCCTGCTCCTGGAGCTGCTGCGGGTGCGGCTGCGACGAAGGGGGCGCCGCTGCCTGCATGCCGCCGCCGCCGCTCGCGCTGCCCTCTGCGCCCTGTTGGGGGCCCTCTGCTGCCGCCGCCATTGGGGAGGTGGGAGGGACTGCGAGGGGCTCACAAATGGCAGGGGCGCCAGCGACCGGAGAGCTGCGGTTGCTGCCGCCGCCGCCGTTCTTACTGTGCATCTGAGCCGCGGCCGCCGCCGCCGCCGCCGCCCGCTCTTTCTTGAGATGGAACTGGATGAGCTCAGACTGCAGACATCCTTCCTTCCAGTAGCTCCCTCCGCCACCGCTGCCAGGCCCCACAACGCCAATCCCAGAGTTTCTGCTGCCGGAGCCTGGGGTTTTGCCCGCAGAGGAGGTGGATGGCGAGGGGGAGGCCCCCTCCGCGCCGCTGCCGCCCCTCGGCTGAGCGCGTACGCTTTTCCCTCGCCAGCCCCTGGGCGGCGGCGGCGGCGGCGGCTGCGGAGCGCCCCCCTCCCTTTCCCCAGAGCCGCTGCCGGCTCCTCCTCCTTCCCCACCCCCTCCTCCTCCTTCTCCGAGAGGAGGGGGTTCCCCGAGTTTAGAGGACGCGGGCTCTAGCTCCCGGGGCGGCTCCTCCGACGCGCCAGGCCTCCTGACACCCACCGGGGCCAGGGTTGCCACGGGGGCCGCTTCAGCACCAGCCAAGGACTGGACAGCTCCCGGCGCGGCCCCCTTGGGCGCCAGGGGCGCGGCCTTCTCCGCCCCTCCTCCGCTTCCTCGGGCGCTGGCCGGAGGCGCCGTGCGGCTCCCGGTCTTGTTGCCCTGCTGCTGCTGCTGCTGCAGCTGCTGCTGTCGAATAGAATTGAGTTTAGTGCCAGCCCCTACCGGGGACCGGGTGGCCGCGGTGGTCTGTCGGACCGAATTGTCTCTCGGTCTAGCGGGTGACTGAGCACGCTGCTGCTTTCTGCTGCTGCCCTCCGGGTGCAAGCGAGCCTCAGTGGCAGCTGTGGCCGCAGAAGCTGCAGCTGTGGCAGGGGCAGCGCCCCCCGTCGGTGGCTGACTCATTGCGGTCTAGGAAGAATCTATCAGAGGCGATTTACAATAGTCTATCACCAGATCACTCTTCCCTCCTCACTGCCAGCAACCTTCCTTTCTAATCTGGGACAGAAACAAAAGAAGGAAAGCACACAGTGTGTCTGCATTGTTACAGAGCAAAGAGTGATTTTCCGTAACAAGAGAAGCCCTAGAAAATGAGATTTGGACGGCGCTTAATAGAAGACTAGACTTTAGAACTAGGATGTAGAATTGTCAATTCTCATTTTGCCCAGGGAGGCGCTATCTCCATCTCACGCCACCTCAGTAAAATGAAGATCTGAAAGCCGCTGAACCTCCCATTCTCACGGTAGCAGGTTATGGCAAGGATGGAGTCAGAAAGGAATTGACGGGAAGGGAGTTTTTTGTTTGTTTGTTTGTTTAAGAAGATAAGGTCAAGAAGCTTCAGAAGGAAAAGAAGTCCAAATGCTAGAACTGTCAATACCCTGATTTTTCAGCTTTGGTTTCCTCACTATCAAATCTGGGTTTCAAAGCCTAATTTCATGGAGAAAGTTTTAATTGATATTCCCAAGTGTCAATTAGATGAAAAGGGTTATGAAAGGGTTTTTCTTAGAGAACACTTGTTATGGATAAATGATACTTTTCTCAAACAGCTCTAGCCCTTAATGTTGCATTTTGTGAGAGAAATACAACCAATTTCCTTTAGACTAGAACTAAAAGAAAATATAAATAATGAATGACTTTAAGCCAACTTCAGTTTCAAGAAAATATGGCATTAAAAATCATCTATGTGGTTTAGTCATTAGCAGCGCTGAAAGGATTTTTCTTTTTCTTTTAATTTATTTATATTTTAGTTTTGAGAAATAAATTAAAAATCATTTGGAAAAATTTATTGGTGTCTCTGCACAATTTCTTAAATTACAGGTGATAACTTTTTCTACACTTATCTAAATTTCAATGTTCTTGTGAATTCTTTAGTTTTAAGTGTAATTGCTAAACAAAGTATTTTCATTATTAAGCACCTTCTCAGATGGTACATAACAGGCAAAGGTGTACTTTTAAAGTGCCCAGTCCTTTCCATGAAGCCAAATTCTAAGACAGAATGACCCTGCACCCAAGAAGGCTGGTGCATCCTCACTCACGGTGGTAAGATCAACTTCTGTTTTGTATTTTTTCCAAGATAAATCCATCACTGGCTTTTAAAATCTGGGAAATAGCAACTCAAAACCCATTGCCTCCTGTTTTTTCTCCCTAGTGATCCAGCTGCTTAGTCAGCTAGTCAGTTAGGTGCCTTTTCCTTAGAAATATAATTTCTCTCTAAAGGGCATGACTGAAAAGGGCATGACTAGGCAGAAAGTTCTGCTTAAAAAAAAAAATCCTCCTATTAGGGGAGGAGATACTTGCTAGTTACTTTACTAGCATTAATCCTGTTATTGTCTAAGTATCATAGCTTAGTCAATGTGTAGTAATCCCTCATTTTATAAAGAAATATTACTGGAAGGCTCCTCCACCTCCCTTTCTCTTTCTGGGATCTCCTTCCAACTCAATTTGGAAAATAACAGTGAACAAAGAAGACATGGGGAGGGAGAGGGAGGAGTCATCCATCAACTTATTTTCTACATGTTCTCCCAGAGCAACATGCTCCTAGAATATCTGGTCTAGTTCACTGGCAGGTCACACTAACCGGGATCACCCAAATAAGTTATATTGCCAATGCAAACTTATTTTTGTTTTGAATTAGGCAGAACCACTCTGAAGCTGACAGCCACCAGAGAACGCTTAATTCGGCCCCCATACAGCTCTATCGCAGGAGAAAGCTCGAGTTCCAGGAACTCGGCTCCCACAATCAAAGGTACCTGGCTGCTGTCACGTGGTTCTCACAAAGTACCAGGATGCTGTGTCTCTTTGAGGCTTCTCCTATGAAATTCGCCAACCCAGCAACCCCAGCACGGCCTAAACCAACAATTTTAATCTCAAGTTTTATCTGCCCAGTCACCCTCCCCATCCCTTTAGAAAATCCAGAACTGCTCACTTCTTGACAGAGGCGATGTTTTGAGGCTGGAGCAAATCGACAGCGCTTTCCTTCTGATCTTCCGGGCACCTCAGGGTTCTTACTGTGTCTTTTCGGAGACGAGGAGAGTTTAACTTCGTAGTTTTATATATGCGACTATCTGGCTGAGCACTTTTGACTTTGGACCGGTTCGCCCCAGTTCCACACCCACTCTGTTTCTCCAAACAATGGCGTTAACGTGGAGGCTCA
>NW_006773042.1:108845-117141 GCF_000442215.2 Lipotes vexillifer | reverse complement strand
TTACTCCTTGGCGGCCCGCGGCTGGGCTAGAGCTGCGGCTCTGAGCAGGCGAACACGCAAGGTACCAAGCCGTGCCAGACGCTCCCCGGGAAGTGCACTAATATTCGTGAGCTGGCCTCACCGGACTGGGCAGGGGAGGGGGCGGGATTGCAAGGGAGGACTACGTAGAAGTAACCGAAGAGAGGCTACTTTCAAAAGGGAAGAGAAGAAGGCGGAGTGCGAAGGCGGAGGGGCGGGCGGCAAGAAGACAAAAAGGCCAGAGCCACGCCCGCGATGGAAGACCGGTAGCCAAGCTCACAGTCCTCGCTGCACTCGCATACCCGTTACTCGGCGGAAGATTCCCAAACCGCTCGAAATCGGATGCACTGGCTTTCCTCAAAGCTTTGTCCTGGACCGCGTCAATCACCATCAATTATTTACTTGAGATTTTCGCAGGGAGGCGGATTCCAACAGCCTTCCGGGCTTGACTGACGTCTCCTGATGCAGCGGCAAGGCGCTGGCGGGCGGCAGCTGGGAGTTCTCTTTGTTCGCTCCCTTTAATTCTCAGTCGAGCTCTCCACGCGGTGCGCCTTCCCCACCCCCAGCCCGGGCGGAGTCTTCAGACGTCTTTTCCACGGGTAGATAATGGTTGCCAGACCAACGGTCCCACAGACAAAGGGTTCTTGTCATGCCACGACTAATTTAGTACAAACCGAATAAATACCGGTTTACAGCGATCCTTTACAGATGGGTTTGCCTTCGGTACATTTTCTTCTCTCCTTTATTAAGTTGCAGTTTCCACTGTAAATACAAGGAACAATTACTAGGATCCATAATCTTTATAGTAGTGCATGAGGGTAACAGGAATCATCTAATGTATTTATTATAAGATAGGCATTTAAAGGAAATTCAGGGGGAAAAGGGAATTCAAAATATGTGCCTTTACGATGTACAAGAATCCATAATGCTTCACAGTAATAGTATTTTTAAATGACCGGAAAATTCTCTTTTCCCTTCTTGTTTTGTTTATTTTTATTTTTTGGTGGTGATGGGAGGGGGAGTGGTGTGGAGGGAAGTATGAAGTTCTCCTTACCTTTAAGAATTCCTTGGTGAGCTTGAAGATAAGAATGAAAATAAACACTGTTTTAGAAAGGGTATTTTATTTATTTTAAATTTCTCTTACATTAATATTGTGGTTTTGTATGTAAAATGAGGTCAATATCTTGAATAATTTTTATATTAATATGAATTTTAGTATAACAGATTTTATTTTCCAAGTGTAATATCTTGCATTAAAAATGAAATAACACAATTTAGGAGTGTTTTGCATACAAACAATATCATTACAGCAAAATAAAAAGATGTTCAAGCCCTGGTGATTAGTATCTCCAGCAATATGTAAGACAAATACAGCAGCAGGACAAAATCATTCACGTACTCATCTGCTCCCAAATAGATAAATGCCTAGTTTATGCCTGGCACTGTCGAAGGTCCTGGGTATGCAAAGATAAGAAATAGTTCCTGTCTGGGAAGGCTTAAGCATATTGATAAGAATTGGGATAATTTCCATATAATCCTTTAAATACTTTTGGAAGGTGGAAATGTGATGTCTGTGACTCTATAATGAATAGCTCAGACTTTGACTAGCATACCAAAAATACAGAGAAAAAGGCAAAGTAAAATGTAATCACAATTTACTTGGAATTTATGCTAAATAATAAATTATCATTATGTACTCAAATTTGAGTTGCGATTTCCTTAAGAAATACTAAGATTCATTTAACCAAAATGGATAAAATATTTTTCAGGTTAATCCTTACAAATCAAATAATATTATAAACATAGTCTATGGACAGAAAACCTACCTGGTCCTGCTTCTTTAAGAACTTGTACTCTGTTCAGGCATCTATGTTTCAAGTTTTCCTAAGGCAGTAGTATTTATTTCAATGCAATTATTAACTTTAAGTCTAATAAAAATCAAGAATTCATTATCATGCTTTCTTAAGCACATTATCATGTGCTTAAGTGTGTCATTTTATAATATAGTATTATGCAATTTCAAGGTTTAAAACTTTTTAATAATAAAGATTAAGTATGAGCAATATTTAGGATGCTTCTTTACTCACCTAAATATGCCATAAGAACTTTTGAATTGTAAATTTATCTGATTTATTTTATTTTCTAGTTAAAATGATATTTCTCCAATTAAGCAAGCACCAAAGATGATTTTTCAAAGATTTTGTCAGAATTTAGAAAGGCTTAGGTATTATTTTTACTGTGTTTCAGAAGCAGACTGGCCAACTGACCTTTTAATGTGTGTAATAATAAATCATCCACTCTGTAGCACAGTAATGTGGATCTTTGATCAAGGGAAGGCTAAGGTCTCAACTTCGAAGCCCTTTAAGAAATACATAGCTTAAAATATCTACCCTTTGATTCTCATGACTTTAACTATATAACAGCTCTTTACCTACATAGCTTTACAGTTTGCAAGGCCCTTTCACTTTGTATGCTCAAAATACTGTGAAGTAAATACTATTTTCTCCATTTAAAACTTGGAGTAACTGAGTTTCAATGATGTTAAGTGGCTTACTCAAGTTCAGTTTCACAATCAGAACCTGAACTTAGGTCCTCTTCCATTGTCTCCTTTTTCATATTTTTCCCACATGTTTTTCATACCATAACTTAAAAATCTTAATCTCTAAGCCTGATTTTTCCCCGGTATCCTAGTCTGATCTTTTCACATATGCACAGGCTCTCTACATGTGGAAATAATACTATCACCTCAAATGTCATGTGAATTTTTCCTCTTTCCTCTAACTAGCATCGATTTCTATTATATTTTTCTTTTAGTTGAGAAAAACTGTATTCTATATCTTTTTTTCTTTTAGTGAAATCATCATTTTATATACTTTCCCACTAAACACTGGGTTCTTCATTGCTTAATATTTTTCCTTTGCTTCTATATCCATTTTTTTTCTTTCAAAATATTTCCTAGGCTTATCATTTTTTTAAAACTTCCTGTGCAATCACTATCAAAACCCAGATCCTAAACTACTGCAAATACTTTCTATATTAAAATTTTTTTTTTTTTTTTTTTTTTTTTTTTTTTTTTTTTTTTTTTTTTTTTTTTTTTTTTTTTTTTTTTTGCAGTACGTGGGCCTCTCACTGTTGTGGCCTCTCCCGTTGCAGAGCACAGGCTCCGGACACGCAGGCTCAGCGGCCATGGCTCACGGGCCCAGCCGCTCCGCGGCACGTGGGATCTTCCCGGACCGGAGCACGAGCCCGCGTCCCCCGCATCGGCAGGCGGACTCTCAACCGCTGCGCCACCAGGGAAGCCCTAGATAGATTCTTTCTGCTAAATCCACATTGTCCAATGCTGCCAGTTTACACCTTTATTAAACAAAATTTTCCTCATGTCACTCTTACAGTCACTGCCTCATGTTCAAACTCTTCTTCCTAGACTATAAAGGGCTGCACTGTCCCCATCCTATGCCAAAATGTATTCCCTAATACATATTCTCTGTCTTCTTAGACTTATTGTCTCTTTTCCCCATAAGTATGTGGTCTTGTTTTGCTTGTGTACTTTTCCTCTTGTCATTTTCCATACTTGGTATGTCTGTCTTCCTTTCCTGTCCAAAAGTTACCCATATTTTAAGGTTTAGTTTAAGTTTCAAATCCTTCTTTCATATGAATTTAGGCAAGTTATTTAAAATTTCTGAACCTCAGTTTTTTTCACACTAACTCATTCATTCATCTATTTATAAATTTAACATATATTATTGACTTTATGTTAATAGACCTAATTTATGTGATAATTATTATACAATGGTGAAAGTAATTCATATCACAGTGCATGAAACATGCACTAATTATAGCTAATGATCAGTGATAATTACTATGTGCCTGGCACTGTAAGCTATCAATAAATGTTAGCTATTATTGTCAATTAATACTTTAGGAATATAATTATATTACACCAAATTCTACTATTCTTTAATTTCCACAGAACTAATAAACAATGTGACACTGTTAGAAACACTTGGTTTATCTTGGATTATTTTATAATTGTCCACTCAGATAGTAAATATCTTAAAATAATACTCTTGTTTCTCTCATTGTCTTCAGCAGAGAGCTGGGCACATTGAGGCTGGTTAGTATAGAGATTGGATTGGTTGGTAAATTTCTAGTGACAGAGAAAAGCTGATATTTTCAGATCCATCCTCTGTTTTTGGAGAGTAATTTAGCTTGGATATGTGCCATTGTCTTGACCTTTACTGACATAGGTATGCAGTCACCTACCACACTTGTTATCTGGATTACATTTTAGATAATAATTTAAGAATCATAGACTCTTTGGGTTGTAAACACCATGATTTATCTTTTTATCTCTAAGCAGGCTACCCAAACCATGTAATACTTTGGGTTTAGCCTAATTTCAGCCCTCTCCATAAAGTCTGTTCTACAATCTCTTGGAATAAATGTACACATATTTTAATTTAACATTAGGACCAAAAACCTATGGTTTAATTCGTATACTGGATTAAGATTGCTACTTGTGAATGGCAGAAATTGCTACTCTACCACAGATGTTTTATTCACTCTTGCTTTTGCTGTTGTGGAAGTTTGCAGTTGGGTATTGCATAGCCAAACTTCTGTTGCATTACTTCTATAAATGCTCATGAATATCAACCCTTGATAATTCAATTTAATGTCTAGCCACTCATTATAGCCAAAATATTATCAGGCATCTGATTTCAATCCCATTCCATATTCAATCTTAATCTTAGTGGAGATTTTTAACAAGTCTATTAGTTATTATGTAAATGTTATACACATTTAAGTTTGTTATTAAATTTCCCCTAATTCTACTAGTTTAATAGCTCAGAACTGTCAAATTTCATATAGCAGTGCTTTAATAATTTTTTGTCTTCTTACCCTAAATCCTCCTTCATCAATAATTAAATTTCCCTAATATGAGTATAGTAGCCATCCTAAGTTACTCTATACTTCACTGGGAAATCTTAGTAC
Organism: Lipotes vexillifer; assembly: GCF_000442215.2. Taxonomy (NCBI): domain Eukaryota; kingdom Metazoa; phylum Chordata; class Mammalia; order Artiodactyla; family Lipotidae; genus Lipotes; species Lipotes vexillifer. Next base: position 112,131 of record NW_006773042.1, on the reverse strand, counting down.
AACTTTTTCTATATTCTGTTTGTAAATATTGTCTCCAGAATGTCTTTTGCCTTTTGACTTTATGGTGTTTCGCACAAAATTTTTAATTAATATGTGGATACATTTTTCAATCATTATATTTATAGCTGTTAGTCTTTACATCTAGCTTAGAAAGGTCTTCCCATTACAAAATTATAACTATATTTTATGCATAGCTTTAATTCAGATTTTTCAATCATTATATTTATAGCTGTTAGTCTTTATATCTAGCTTAGAAAGGTCTTCCCATTACAAAATTATAATTATATTTTATGCATAGCTTTAATTCAGATATCATTTTAAAATTTTTTAAAATTAGTTGTTTCAAATAAATCTGGAAATTATTTTTGTGAATGATGTGATATAGTAATTTAAGTCTGGTTTAAGTAAACGAATAATCAGTTATCCTTTCTCCACTGATAATCGTAGTAGTTGTTGTTGTTCTTTGTCGTACTGTGATGATGAATGTTATAAATAACATCTTTTGATTGCTGATGAAGGTAGTCCAACCTTTCAAGTATTTTATATGATTTATAAATTTAATCCTAAAAATACGTAGGTACTGTGACTACCCCCATTTTATACATTAGGACATCAAGGTTCAGTGAGATTAAATAATTTTCCCAAGGTCACAGTTTAGTGTCAGACTCAGACTTGAAACCAGCCATGCTAGCTCCAGAATGCATGCTGTTAATTATCATACTATTTTTATAATATTCTATATTCCGATAATAATGTTGTCTTTTCTGCATACCCAGTCTGTTCATTGATCTATTCCTATGCTGATATATGCTACTTTAATTATAATAAATTCATAAACCATGTTGCTTTCTGGTAGGGCTTGTCCCCTCATATTCGTTTAAATCTTTTCTTGTTTCCTTATTTCCATTTTCTCTCTCATGTGAACTTTAAAATTAGCTTATCAAGTTTTATGAAAATCCTGCTGTGATTATCTAGCTTTATACATTTACTTGGGAAAATTCATGTTTTTATAATATTCGAGTATTTTTGCTAGGAACATAATCTACCTGTTGATTTTGATTATTTTAAATGGTCCTTAATAATGTTTCTTTTTTGTCATTGTTATAGTCTTGCACTTATGTTTTGGCCTTATTTTCAGGTATTTCAAAATACCTGTTTCAATTGTAAACAGCATATTTTTCCAATTATTTGTTGCTATGTATGAAAACTATAATAAGTTGATTTTTGTCTCTGCCATGTAGCTGAATGATGTTGTAAATTTCGTTTTTCATTCACTATTTTAAATGTTTTGTAGAAATGAAGAATATGAAAACCTTTTGAATTGCCTTTAGAAATGAAGAATGTAAAATCGTTACACAAACGAATAAACATTCCGTGAATCTACCCACTAAAAGTCAATAAATTTTATGGATTTTGAGCTAGTCGATGTGCGTGTGAACATTTTCTTCACTTGAATGATTTTTCTTTGCTGTCTTTTTTTTCACTTTTTCTTTTGCATAAAGAAGTCTAAGAAAAAATGATATGCCTGTTTACATTATTAAGATAATCTCAAATCTTGCTTAACCAACTACAGAGTGCCTGACAAAGTGAAAAGATCAGTATTGTGCAGTGATTTCTTTCACTACGTTTTGTCAATCTCAGCACTTTTAAAAGGCAAAAACTTCATACTATGAAGGTCATTGATGGTCTGAGACAACCTGAAGAATATTTTGTTTAAAGAACACACACACACACACACACACACACCACATAAAAGTATACACCTCTGAAGTGTAAAAAACATCATCAACGCAACAAACTAGTGTCAACCATTCTAGATGAAACTCCCCATTTTGACCAAAAGCATCTTGCCAAAGATGGACAGAACTAGCATAATAGCAGGTTTTAGTAGGTTAGAAAAATATGCTACCTTTACAGAATGCTTCAAACTCTATAGTGTTTCCATACATTATTTCTTTTAATCTTTTTTTTGGGGGGGATCTTTTTTATTTTTATACACATGACAAGATTTTTCTTTTAATCTTTATCACAAAGTAATAGCGCTTTAAATCAGAAATATTTCAGAGGAAGTTAAAGTAACATGCAATGCCTGATGAAAGGAACCTTTAAAACACACATCTCATGATTGATAGCAATTGTACGGAATATGTGGAAATAGTACAGTTGCTTGATTTAAAGTCTAAGAACTAAAATTAGGGAGCAAGCATTGTACTAAGTCTTTCAACATTTAGTGGATTCCTGTTTGGGATGATTATATATGTATATATATATATATATATATATGTGTGTGTGTGTATGTATATATATATTTGTACATATAGACAAATATATATATATATATATATATTCAAAAGGTGGAAGTTTTCTGGACTTTTGGGAAGACTCTCCTACCCTTCCACACTCCTTTTCCAAAAGCATTTTAAAGCAATATAAGACATTTTATAATATTCAGGTATATTTTGTAATGTTTTTACAATATTTAGTGTTCACAAATTTCAAAGGAAACTAAATAAGATGAAGTTCCTGCTTTCATGTTTACATTCTAGAGTATAACTTATGGATACTTCTAAGAAAATATAAACCTAAGCGAAAATCAGACGAGTGCTGATTTTATGTAGGTGTTAAAGAAACTTATTGGAGAGATATTTAGTTAGGGAAAACCTCATGGAAGGATAAAACTCAAGCTGGCCTTGAGAGAACTGCAGGTTTGACCCATTTATTGAATTCCCCTGGCTGACAGTGATCTATTTCTGCCTTAATTATGTTTCGTTCTTTCCATATTTTTCATTGAACTTTCACTGAACTTTCAGCATATGTTATAAGCTTCTTGAAAACGGGGGCCATGTCTTGCTCATAGTTACGTCCCTACTGCATATGCACCTATCCACTTTTGCTCACAGAAGTTTATTTATCCATAAAAATGTGCATATTTGAATGATATTGCTGTATTATCACAAATGCGTGTAATATTCCTCTCATATAGATTGGGATGTGTGAAGCCACATCTTACATATTTTATACGCTTCCCAGCTTTTAGACCAGGGTTTTGCCAATTATGAGTGCTTCATAAATATTCTCAATTGAATGGGAATGTTGTGAAAGGGAAGAGGAATCTAAGCAAAGGAAATGAAACATAAGAGACTAAGGCAAGGAAGGAGGCCAAAGTGAAAGATGTAGACTCTTTCTGTTAATGACTACTCAGGTATCTTCAGCAGTTTTCCAACATCAGTAATAACTCCACCTTTCCAGTTTAATTCAAAATTCTTGACTCCTTTCTTCTTCCCTA
>NW_006773042.1:105647-108835 GCF_000442215.2 Lipotes vexillifer | reverse complement strand
CCCTACACAACCCCTTAAGCAATCAGGTAGTCTCGTCAGCTGTAAATACAAAATAATTTCCATATAGACTCATTTCTCACTACTCTCACTGCTACCACCACGGTCCAAAGGAAAATGATCACTTCCCTAAGAGCATCTCCCTGCTTCTACACTTGCTCTCTTTCCTATGTAAGTAATGTCCACAGGGTGACAAGGGTGATATTTTCAACTGCATGTCAGAACATGTTGCTCTTCTGCTCAAACCTTAAAATGGCTTGCCATCTCTCCCAGGGCAAAACCTACAGTACACGTATGGCTCACGGAGGCCAGCGGCTCTGGCTCCCTCACTCTCTCTGCCCTGGTCCTGTCCCACTCTCCCCTTTCACACTGGACTCCTTGCTTTTTCCTCAAACACTACATGCACACTCATGACTCAGGATTTTTGAAGCATTGTTTCCCTTCCATTAAGAATGTTCTTCTCTAAAATTGTCACTTGCCTCACCTCCACACCTCCTCTGGTCTTTTTTCAAATGTCACCTTCTCTGACTGTCCCAATATCGTAATTTCTTTGTACAAACTTGTACCCATTCAACAATCTCTATCTTCCTTACTGTGCTTTTTTCCCCTTCATAGCACTTATCTGCATTTAACATACTCTATAGTAATTGATTTTTTCCTGTCTAAAATGGGAGCTACAAGATGGTAGAGCTTTGGGTTTTTTCACTGCTCTATCTCTAGGACCCAAAACACAGGACATTAGGAAGCACTCAAAAATGTTTTTATTTATTTGAACAAATGAATGAATAAATACAAAGTCAGTGCATAAGTAAATAAGAATTCATGGAGGTTTCAAATGTCAAAACAGAGTTTTGCTTTGATATACAAAGAAACAGAGATATACTATGGATACTAGAAGAAAAGATTAAAGATTACTTGCAGTCAGAGAAAGAATAAATCTCAGGAAGACAAAGAGAGTAAGGAAGAGATTACTGTAATCCAATCTGAGATCACTGGAATCTGGTTTAGGAATGGTTATAGAACTGGAGCAAAAGTAATGAATTCAAAATGGACAAAACGTGAACTGGCTGAAATAACTACAGTGGGTGGAGGGAAGTGACATTTCACAGATATTCTTAATAATACTGTGATCTTCAAGAGCTGGAAACTGTTGGGCCACTTTCAACAAGAAAGAAGGTGGGAAGGTTTGGAAGAATGACACTGCTGTTACGGAGGAAGAGTGATGGTTTATTGAGTTTTTTTTTTTTTTAATCGTTTTGAACCCACAGTGTTCTTTATTGCAGTGATGTAGAGGATGAATGAAAACAAACTTTTTAAAGTCATAAAACACTTTTTTAAAGCATGTTTTTACTTTATATTTTTTATATTGCTCCTCCATACATCAGACAGCTGTATTTGACCTGTATACTAATCAACAGAGGAGCGATTCTGTACTGCTCCAAGTTAATTTAGGGTATGTTCCTGCTGGGTCTGAAAAAGGCATGAAACAATACATGAGTCCCCAGGTTCTTTCTGATCCTGTCCCCCAGCAGTGTCCCCATCCTAAGATTCTGCTTTCAAAGACATTAATAGATCGCAAGATACTACATTTTTCTGCTGAGACAGAGAGAGCTGGAGAAAAAAGGAGTGGGAGAGGAGAGAGAGAAAGAGAGAGAGATCTACATGGGTTTATTGCTTTGAGGTTCTGCACCAGAACCCTACTATCTTCTACTATTTCCTTTAGTCTTGAATTTCTGAGAATGTAAGTACTGCGAAATATATATTTATCCCATTAGTTTTTAAGAGTAGAATCAGGACCACTATAAGTTAACAGAATAAAGTTATGCCACTTACTTACCCTCCAAAACTATTGATCTTCCCAGTAGCAGAATATTTGGGAAAGCTGAGCCATCCAGATTTTAGGACTGAAGTGATGGTTGTAAGCGGTAACATCCATTTGCAAAGTGCTTGGCATTTATGGGGAGGCACTTCCTTTCAAGGTTCTACTCGTATCTAACGGGTCACAAGCTTGGAACTTATTCTCATTTTGCCTTTTGCCGTCTTTGCACTTTTTCTCTTTCGGTATTATTAAATACGATGGGAGTTAGACTTGAACAGATTATGGGGTAAGGACTTAAACTGCTTGCTATACTTTTGAATGAACAGAATGAGTGACCACCTGGATTGGTAAGAATTCCTCTGGCTAAAGTGATGATAACCCAAATCAAACTTCCAAGGAGGCACTGGCTGGCTTTTCGTAATTCTAGTTTGAAAAAAACCCAGGGAAGGATTCTGAATCACTCTTTTTAGGTCATAGGTTCACCCTTGGTGTATTCTGCCACGACCAAGAGGCCATGACGTGGGGTCCTGCACGAGGAAAGACTCTTCTGCCCATTCCATGGATGAAGAAACTGAGGCACAGGGAGGATAACTGACTTGTCCAAGATCATTCAACTAGTACAATGCCATTTGATCACTATCTATAGAAGTCGTTAAATAAATATTAGTTAAAATTGGACTTGCAATCATTAAAAACCACCTGGAAGGAGCCTAAAACAGAGGGCGGTGAAAACAAGGTGGTAGGCTATATTTAATAGGTTATATAGCACCATCTAGTGGCTATCCAGAGAATTTCATTATTCACATTGCACTGTAATAACTGAGGAAGTTTTGTTTACTGTCATCTTTAAAAAGGGATAATAAACTAGAAATATACTTACGTTCACAAATTTACATACTTTATGGACCTAGTCATAAAACAGTGCATTGTAATGCTGATGTTAACAGTAACTTTGAATTGAAAAAAAAATTAGAATGAATTCTCTTGCAGAAAATAGTATTTGTTATCAAATGCAGTATAAAATGAGTCAGATTTCAAGGTTGGCAACCAACAGTCTAGTAAAACAGATAGTCTTCTTTCTGGGAAACAAACAGTTGCTACTATGAATGAAGTTAAAAAGTAAGTGCTAGAGGCCTTTCCGGAGATGTGCTTGCTTATCCTAGAGGCGAGAACTGGCCCTGATCTGCAGTTTGCTGCTAGGATAGGAGAGAAGGAGCTGTAGGGTGCTGAGCTGGCCAGTCAGCCTGGCTCTGAATCCATGTATCCACTCTGGTGCAACCAAATGTGTGATTTACAACAGCAGGATTCTAGCATTTATCATTTCTACATAGTACAGCACAATTTTTAGGTAAGGGAAAAGTGATTTCCCTAC
>NW_006773042.1:97108-105367 GCF_000442215.2 Lipotes vexillifer | reverse complement strand
CCCTACACAAAAATACTGACCACTTGACTGAATATTTTTAAGGTTATATTTAATTCAACATCATTTGATAATTTTTTAGTATAAACTCACATTTCTATTGCAGAAATGATATTTCATAGTGTTGCCGAAATACCAGCTTTCCTGTGCACCGAGGCCAAACGGAAATACGGAGACAGGGATTTTGGAGGAAGAGAGAGATGGCTTTATTTTTCTGCTAGGCAGAAGGGAAGACACAGCAGGCTAGCACCTCAAGAACTGTGCCCTCCCACCTTGGGAATCAGGGAAGATTTTATATGTGGGGATCTCAGTCCGCGTGGGGTATATGATAATGATCAAAGCAGTGAAGGTCTTGCATTCTTCCTTTCCTTTACGTTATTTCAAAACAGTCATCGCTGGCGTCAGGCCACCCGGTAATTGGGGTCCAGCAGTCTGGTAATTGCATCCCTCTGCCTCTGGTTTATCGGCCTGTGACCTTGTTTCTGAAATGCAAAAACTATAGGGGGTGATTTGTTACGAGGGGCATATAGAAGGTAAGTGCCGGGACATAATAAGGTTAGGGACTGAGAGGCACAGGATGTAACTCACACAGAGTTAGGGGTGATAGGTGCCGAATGTAAATTACATAGTGTCAGGGAGTGAGGTTAGCTTTGTAAAGTACAAATCTAGTTACTACAAATTAGTGACAGTTAAAGTAAAACAAGGAGTGATTAACTCTTTCAGGCCAGGTTATGTTTCTTCTCTAGCCTGTTCACTGTTCCCTTTATTTTCCTTGTTCTCAGGGGAGGGAAAACTTCATTTCTATTTTTGCTGCAACAATAGTACATGTGATCAATAAATTTGTTCTTGGAGCACTAGATGTCTAATAAGAGATTTTATATATCTTTAGAGGATTCGCCATACCATGCTCTATAAGACTGGAATCAGGCTAATATTTATAACCCTCCAGTTATTTGATGAGGTCATTCAAATTATGATATGATCCACAAAGGGAAAAGAAAAAATCATGAGTAAGAGGTAACTTGAACGTGATATTTTCTTCCCTTGAGGCAACTAGATTTCATGATGTGTGGAAACATCATTCCATCCTTCCCTTAGGTAAAAAAATAGCTGCCATTCCAGCTTGTTAATTAGTCTAATTTTCAATGTCTGTATCTACTGCCATCATGGGAGCAGTTTCCAGGGCCCTGGTATACTAAGGTTCGGGCAAATGCAAGGAATTGAGGAGTAAGATATAAAACTAGATACATTTTGTATATAGATCTCTTTTATGTAGAAGCAAAGTTGTCTTTCCTCTTTAACAGAGTCTTAAAATAATAAAATATATATCTGTAGTCATTACTATATCTTATTTGGAATTAATGAGTGGGTAATTTTTTTTTTTTTTTTTTTGCGGTATGCAGGCCTCTCACTGTTGTGGCCTCTCCCATTGCAGAGCACAGGCTCCGGACGCGCAGGCTCAGCGGCCATGGCTCACGGGCCCAGCCGCTCCGCAGCATGTGGGATTTTCCCCGACCGGGGCACGAACCCATGTACCCTGCATCGGCAGGCGGACTCTCAACCACTGCGCCACCAGGGAAGCCCGGGGATAATATATTTTACTAAGTATATCTGGAATATTTATTGAAACCATCTGGATTCCTAGTAGTTATTTTAAGTATCATGTTAACCACAATTTAAAAAATGTTTTACAAGGCTATAGAAAGCAGCATGTCCTGCAGTATCTCCCCCTCTACCTCATTCCTTCCTTGTAGAGAAATTTGGAGGTGACATAGGAATTGCCTGGGATTCCTCCGGAATCAACACTGGTATACACACTCAGGGCTCAGAATCTCGGGGATCGGCATTAGGTCATTTTCCCCAGACTGGGAAAGAGTACTGGAGAGCACTTCTGTATCCAAGCAGGATGCAGGATTCCTGGCCATCCTTTAGGCATGGTCCACAGCCTTGCACATTAAAATGAAGCGAACGCTATTAATCACCGATTCTCCATGATAAGACATAACTTAGCCTGTTCTTGGCAGTGACCAGGAACAGTTTTGCAAATTATTCAGTGACACTAAGAGACAAGTCAGCTCAGGTGTGGCTAGAATGGGATCCAGGCAAGTGTGTTTAAGGGCTAGGAAGTGTCTGCGCATCTTCAGCACACTGTCGGAGGTCCTTCTCCAAGGCCTAGTGCAGTGGACTTGTCCTTGCCTGGGTCAGCTGTGCCTGGTCCTGCCTCTAACCTGACCTAAGGATTTAGAAGCACAACTGCCTCCATGACTCTTCCTAAGGTCAATCTTTAAAAGGAGAGGTTCGTTGGGCCCATCACTAATGCTGACAGGACTCCAGGTTTTAGCTGAGTTGGTTTATGATGGAAACCAGATGAAAAAAGAAGTCTCTTCCCTGGAGCCTCTGAAGGATAATTCAAAGAGGCGGAATGGGGCTCCAAAGAAGGTGTGCTTTAATCGATTTTGTGACCAAGTCTCTGGTTCCACGTGGTCTTTTTAGCCTCTCCACGTAGGACCATCCCAAGTGAGCTGGTTCTCAAAGTAGATCCCTTCTGATGAGGGCCCTAATATTCATGAAATCCTTCCCCTTCCTTCCGTGGGCCTTGAATGAGAATCAACTCCAAATTGCTATGTTCTCTACAAATATTTCCCACATTTTCCTCAGTCCTCAGTTTCCTGCTGGAAACTCACAGGTCCAAAACTCCCAGGAGAACTTGCAAATACTCTTTTGCCTACATCCGCCATGTTTCCTGCAGGCCCACAATTTTCTATCCCACCTCACTACTCATTTCCCCTCTTCCCTCATATTAGGCACCTGGATGCCTTTCTCAGCGTACCATTTACCAAGGGGTGGGAGAATTTTCCTCACCCAGGGGGTGTGCAATAGGGAGACCAGCCCTCTACTAGACTGTTGTTCTCACTCCCTGAGCCTGAGATTGGGGCTTTTGCAACTGTTGGTGACCATGGTTCCTATACCTACCCTTCTTTCCAGGACCAAGTATGAGGCAAATCTTGGATACAAAGTCACCTTTTGGAAATGCAAAGTAAAGTAAGGGAAGGGGGAGAGACAAATTCAGCAAAATAACCCTAAGGAGACATGCAAGGAAGGGGCCCTTCTTGGTACTTAAATGCTTCCCACTGCTCCACTCATTACTTCAGGTCCTTAGAAATGGATGAAACGGAGCACGTGACAACCTGTACCAGGGCAGGATGAAGAGAAGAGTAATGAACCTAGGTGAGAGCAAAAGGGCCCCCCCTCCTCCCTTTTTCCTTCTTTTATTTCCTTCTTTTCTGTCCTTCCTTTCTTTCTCCCTTCCTCCTTCCTTCCTGATTGTGTTTTCAGATCTTTCTGAAAACTGTCCTTCGACTCTCCAGGTAAGCTAGAGAACTGCTGGGTGGTTTGTCTTCACCAAGTTCAATCTCACTGTAATCATGTCTTCCAGAAATTGCTGGAAGTTATTTTTCTCTGATTGCTCTTAATTAAAATAAATATTTCTTTACAACGTCAATGGGTATAATGTAAATAAATCAGCTCAGCCAACAAACTTGAAATGGTAAATGGCTCTTTCAAAAATAAAATCTACTATTTTCAATTCTTAAGTGTCAAAATGTAAGTGAATCTTTCTTTAAGTATTAAAGACGGATGGAAATAATCTATTAAAACTCAGCTCCAACCATACACCAGTGGTGGTAGCTCTCTGAAAAGTGTTATCCCGGGCTTCCCTCGTGGCGCAGTGGTTGAGAGTCCGCCTGCCGATGCAGGGGACACGGGTTCGTGCCCCGGTCCGGGAAGATCCCACCTGCCGCGGAGCGGCTGGGCCCGTGAGCCATGGCCGCTGAGCTTGCACGTCCGGAGACTGTGCTCTGCAACGGGAGAGGCCACAACAGTGAGAAGCCCGCATAGCGCAAAAATAAAAAATAAAATAAATAAAATAAAAAGTGTTATCCTGATTAACTTAATTAACACTGGATTAAGAACTGTGGTTCCAAAGTGAAAATATGAATATAAATAGGTGTCTCTTTCCAAAAGAAGTGAAAACTAAGCACATGTGTTGAAAAAATGTTTTTTATTTAAATTATTCTATGAAATATTTTCCTTTTTTATATTGGCAAAGAACCTTCATAGGAAATAAGGCTGAATTTTAGATCAACACTGTGTACTAATCAGGGAAAAAAAACTACTCTCTTATTATTCTCTCTGAATAACAAGTATTTTTCCAGTGGGACCACTATAGGTTTGAGCATATCAATGCCTGATTTTTCAAAAGACTTACTACTCTGATCAGTTGATCGATGTTTTTTGCAGTGGTTGGTTTTATTGCATCTTTCACAGTGAAATGTCGTCATTGTTTGAATCACACTTTTTGGCAGAATGGTGTTCTGTTACAGACCATGGGAACCAGGGGAGGCTGAGAAAGGAGGAAGACAAATCTTCTTATCTATAGAGCGTATGCTTGAATTTTTGTTTTGGTGTATGGAAATTTGCCCCTGTGTATGACAGGGACATTAAAAAAACTTCTGTGGTATATATATATATATATATATATATATATATATATATATATATATATATATATAACTAACTGTGTATATATATATATATTATATATATATATATATATATATATATATATATATATACCACAATGTGTATATATATATATACACAATGGAAGATAACTCAGCCATAAAAAAAAAGAATGAAAGAATGCCATTTGCAGCAACATTGATGGACCTAGAGATTATCATACTAAGGGAAGTAAGTCAGAAGGAGAAAGACAAATACCATAGGATATCACTTATGTGTGGAATCTACACTACAACACAAATGAACCTATCTACAAAACGAAAACGGACTCACAGACATAGAGAACAGAACTGTGGTTGTCAAGGGGGAGGGGGGTGGGGGAGGGAAAGACTGGAAGTTTGGGATTAACAGATGCAAACTATTATATAGAGAATGGATAGAAAACAAGGTCCTACTGTATAGCACAGGGAACTATATTCAATATCCTGGGATAAACCACAATGGAAAAAAATATGATAAAGAGTATATATGTGTAACTGAACCACTTTGCTGTACAGCAGAAATTAACACAACATTGTAAATCACCTGTACTTCGATTAAAAAAAAAACTTCTGTGATGCTTGATTTAAAAAATTAGTTTCTTGCAACAAAGGGATGCCACTTAACAACAAAGCTCTTTTCTCAGTTGTTTGTATGCTTTTAAACTTAGTTCACAATTCAAAATGAGTCTTAGTGCCGCCTCCAGTCTATGCCACTGTACCTCACCTTCATTCTCACACCCAGACATCTTCAGACAGTTTACATCCTCATTTAATTTCTTCAGTGGAAAACAGCACTTTGGTCCCAAATCAAACCTGCTCTTTCTGTCCGCACCCCATGCTTGGAATCTCTTCTGTTTCTTTATTTAACTCAACTAGATCTCTGATATCTATAATCCAGTTCGGTGGCTGATCTGTCAAACTAATTCTAAATCTAGCCGTAGTTGTCTTCATTTTCTCTAAGATGTAATCTCATATTAACTCATTATTGTGACTCTATTAAAGAAACCATAGGACCAAGGGCTTGTGTTATTTTTTTCAGGGACTGAATACTTGGTTTGACAACCCTCTGCCCTCAGCCTGGATATTTACAATAATTCCCATGCTTTCAATCATACTGAAGCTGATCCATAACTAAAGTGTCCTTTAAAAAAATGTCATCTCCCTCTTCTATAGCTGTCAAATTGAAGTAAGTTAACATCTCAAAATTCTACAAAGTCCCAAAACAAGTTGTCTTCAATGACACAAACTGTGGATGGTAAGATTTATCTTCTTGGTAACTTCTTAGGAGGATTTGAAATTTGTTCTGTGGCCAGAATCATCTCCAGCTCACTCTCTTGACTCGTCCATTGCTACAACCTTCGAAATGTAGGGCACACCTCTTGCAAATAAATGTAATAGCTGGGTTGTAGGCCTGTTTCTATTCCTGATGCAATACGTGATTTGGGACAAATCAATGTCTCTGGACTGGACCTCAGTTCCTTAGGACATAAAATGAGTGTTTTGGATTATATGATTTTTCATGTTTCTTCCTGTTCTAAAGTTTAAAACTCTCACTCATCTCAAGGTGCCACCCCTATATATTTCTTACTTACTATCATGGTCCACTGGCTCCTGAGAGGGAGAATGAGGCAGGTATGGTAATTGTTATCTCAAAATTCCTAGGAAATTAAATCCTAGCCCATATATGTGTTTTATTTTTCTCTTCTGTAGACCTTATAATTTATCGCCACATGGTAGTTAAAAGTTAAAATAGAGATCCATCCTTCCTTCAAGAGGATTTTATTAATCAAACCCAAATGATAAATTTCCTTAAGAGAAATGATACACGATCTATGCGAGTTTTCTAACATCAGATTCGGGATGGTGGTTAGCATGTTTGAACCATAGGACCATCCTCTTCTTATTGATCCTGCATGGGAACAAGGCCTGGAGTTACCAGTGAACCTGTTGGCTTTCCTTCATCTAGATCAGGGTTTCTCAACCTTGGCATTAATTTACATTTCTGGCCACATAATTATTGAAGTGGCTAGCAGGTACATTGTGGGATTCGTACCAGCATGTCTGGCCTCTGCCCACTAGATGTCAGTAGCATGCTCTCTTCCAGGTATGACAACCAAAAAATGTTTCCAGACAGTGCCAAATGTCCCCCAGTTGGCAAAATCGCCCCCAGTTGAGAACCACTGGTTTAGATCAACACAGGGCCTGAAGTGCTCGTGATCGGATCTCTTGAGTCTATGTTCCTGGGGAACACAGTGGTGAGTAACTATGACAGCAGAGTATTTAATGCTCTTACTTATTTTTGGTTTGTGTCCTGGCCAGCAATCTTCTGTGACTGGCACATAATGTCACTATGTTGTGACTTTAGAGTTTGTTGATGGAACGCCCATCGTTGGTTTATGGTATATTTGTCCATTAAATTTCTACAAGGAGAAGTGTTTGTCACCAGAATTTGGAATACATCATTAGTGCCTCATCTATTTGCTCTTTGTATCTTCTCCCTATCTCCTTCACCATATAGACCATCATTAGCCAAAACATCGACCAAAACTCTTTTGCTCTGTGTCATTCCTTGTATATTACCTTTGTTATATTTTGCTACTCTCCTCTTGATTCTGTTAAACAGGGGTTCCCTGAGTTTGAGAGTCAACAATCCCTTGAAGGAAATACCAGTTCCTAAGAGCAATATGTATTGTAATTTTAATTTCTGTGCTGATTGATACATAATGACTAAGGCATTGCTAAAATCATTTTGAAAAAAAGGGCAATTGAAGGATTTCTAGAGAAAATATTATTCCCAATTTTAAAATGTCGATTCCTTAAGAAAAAGCTTTTCTGCTATAATTTATCATACAAATAAAAGGACTTTAACTTTGAATCAAGTTAATGGCCATGTTTACAATGTTACTATATAAGAATTTATAACACAAATTAATATATAACAGAACTATAGGTCTTTAAACAATGTAAAAGTAAATGGGATAAAATGTAAAAATAGTTCAAGTAATATCCTAAAATTTAATAAATACTTAGAACCTTAGACTGGGTTGATACTATCTTCTGGATTTTATCATAGTTTTACAATAATGCTAACATAATATTATTGTTTTTATGTAACAGTTTTACAGACATAAAGTTATATTTTTATAGACAGCTGACCATCAAAGGCTAACATTACTTCAGCAAAATCTTAGGAATACAAACATATAAACATATATGTTCAAGGAAATTGAATTGTAATAGTTGGGGTTGATTCTTGTAATATTTTTTTAATATGATAAAAATAGCAATTTTTCTGACCATCTTAATTCTAAAAGAAATTCTTTATACACTCAACTCATATATTAGATCCAACAAAGACATAATTGTATCAGAAAAATTAATAATCTTTGTATTTATTTAAGCCAACATAATCAGAGTTGGAATATATGCCTCACATTACAGAAAAAAATTAATATCCAGTCCATATTATATAATTAGATTATATAAATCATTAAGAAAAAGAAATATCCCAACACAAAAATAGATTAGAAAGTGAAGAGGCAATTAATTCAAGAAGGAGGAACTGGTTAAAAATTATTTGCAAAGGTTCTTGATCTTACAAAAAGAAAAAGAAAAGAATTAAAATTTTATTTTATCAGTTATATTGGCAAAAATTACAGCAATTTATAATAGCATTGCTGAGAGTTGTTGGGAGTAGGGA
>NW_006773042.1:75164-97081 GCF_000442215.2 Lipotes vexillifer | reverse complement strand
TCAAAAATAGTCAAAAAAAGTCAAGCAGAGACTATTTCCAACGGTTCAATTCATATATATTTTATAAATTAAGACTTAATAGGGTAGTTGGTAAACTCTATTTATAGAACATGAACAAATGTTTTAAAAAGTGAAAATATTTAAAAAAACATTAAAAAATATGTTTCGGGCTTCCCTGGTGGCGCAGTGGTTGAGAGTCCGCCTGCCAGTGCAGGGGACGCGGGTTCGTGCCCCGGTCCGGGAGGATCCCACGTGCCGCGGAGCGGCTGGGCCCGTGAGCCATGGCCGCTGGGCCTGCGCGTCCGGAGCCTGTGCTCCGCAACGGGAGAGGCCACAACAGTGAGAGGCCCGCGTACCGCAAAAAAAAAAAAAAATGTTTCTATTTAAGATGAGGGACATTTCAAAGTATTAGACATTCTCGATGTTGCCATATGTATTTTGCTGCTAGGGAGTTGTAGAGATAAATCTGAAGAAGCAGAGAAATTATCAAGTAATATTACTACTTTTAAATTTATTAATTAGAAATTAATATTAATTAATTCATAAATTAATACTATTAATTCAATAAGAAAAAGGTAATACACCCAAAGAAAAAGTGGGCAAAAGATGTGATGGGAAAATGCAATAATAAAGAAATACAGATGGCTAATAAATTTATAAAAATATTTATCATCACAAGAATAAAGCTTAAAATTAAAACTATGACTTATCAAACCAGAAAAAAATATGTAGATACTATCAGTCCAGTGTTAGCCCTAGACTGGGAAAATAGACTCTCATTAGCAGCTATATCATAAACTATTGTAAATTTTTCATCGCAATTTGGCAGTATGTATCAAAAGCCTTAAAAATGTTCATATCCTTGGATTCAGAAATCCCAATTATAAAAATATATTTAAGAAACATAATTGAGTAAGAGTGGTAATATAGAATGACATGGAGGAAAACTGGAGAAAGTTCCAATTGGATTTCAGTTTTGTTTCCTCTTTCTATCAAAATGCCGATTTAGAATAATTCCTGATTCCCTCCTCCAAGATTAGCCCATAGGAAAAGTACCAAGAAAAAAAACAGAAAATTACAGAAATCCCTGAAGTGACTGTGTGAAGACGGTGGTGGCTTTCACCTGGAACAGGATGCAGCCAGGCAGTGAGAACAAAAAAAAAATAAAACGACCACATTTCCTGCTGCTTTTTAAGGAAAAAAATCAGGGCAGTATAAAAGGCCCCTGTTTAGAAGTAGCTAAGGAAAACAGGAGATGAATTAACTTCTGGAAGTCACATCCTCACCTTTCCTCTTCCAAACTACGAGGGTTGAACTACAATTGCCCATTTGGAAGGTTGGTGTCCCAACCAGTCTTAAGACTCAAGCTCAAACTGGACACAGCTGATTCTAAGTTCCTGAAAAACAACTCAGATAAACATCTTATTGTTTAGGCTGTGTGATGCTTGGAGGACATCTAAGTTTTTGTAAAAACAGTAAGAGTGAGCTTGATCAGTGAAAGCAAGTTACAATTCATTATCTATTAAGCAAGTCATAGTTGAATGGATCTAACTAATGACTACCCTTGATTTTACAATACATGTACTTTACATTTGGTATTTTTCTAAGACAAAAAGAAATTTTATCAAGGTGTTTAGTTTTATTCATTTGACTGCATAATCTTCATAGATCTCTTGCAAGATCTCTAAGACTTCTTTCTCTTGTTTACAATACTTCATTCAAAACTCATTCAGTCTTCTGAAATCTAAGGCCTCAGGTTGCAGTGAATAAACTTTAACGTGTTTGATTATGGGATTTGGCTCAGACTCTTCTTGAGGCTATTTAATGCATATATTTTCCTATGTCCTGAAACGTAAATGACAGTTTGATAGGATATAAAATCCTCGGATCTAAGGTTTTTTTCCTTCAATGTTTTGAAAATTCTACTCCATTGTCTTTTTGCAGTTACTGGTGGAATATCTAAGTCATTTGATTATGTTTCTCTCTGCAGGTTTTTAGAATGTATCATGATTTTTTATATTCTCAAACTTATTTACCTTTCTAAAACCTGGAAAACTTTTGCATTCTAAATTACTAGTGTATTTGTATCAGTTGTCTATTGCTATGCTACAAATCACCCCTAAACTTAGCAGCTTATAACAACATTCATGCATGAACTCACCGTCTGTGGGTCAGCAATTTGGGTTAGGCTCTGCTGGCAGATTTTCTGTTGCTCTTGCCTTGGCTCACTAATGTGATTTTTCAGTAATCCTGGGGCTGGATTGAAGCTGTATGATATAGAACAACCTCAACTTTGGTGATTGGCTTCCTGTCATCTGATTCTCCAACATGTACCTCTTCAGCAAGCTAGATGGAGCTTGTTCACATGGTGTGTGCTTTCTAAAAGGGTAACGGCTTCCCAGGTGGCGCAGTGGTTGAGAGTCTGCCTGCCGATGCGCGGGACACGGGTTCGTGCCCCGGTCCGGGAATATGTGCCGCGGAGCGGCTGGGCCCGTGAGCCATGGCCGCTGGGCCTGCGCGTCCGGAGCCTGTGCTCCGCAAGGGGAGGGGGTACAGCAGTGAGAGGCCCGCGTGCCGCGGGAAAAAAAAAAATTACTAAAAGGGCAAGAGCAGAAACAGCAAGGCATCTTAATGTCTAGGCTGGCAAGTTGCTCAGCATCACTTTCACTGCATTCTATGGGCAAAGCAAATCACCAGTCATCTCAGTTGAAGTGGAGAAATACACTCTATCCCTTCATGGGTGGAACTGCACAGATTTTGTGGCCATTTTGTCTAACACAGTGATATTATCCATACAGGATTATGGACCTACTTTATCCCAAGAGGGTGAGTGTCAAAACTATCAAGGAAAATATTCCTGTTTCTACTGGAGTGTCTAATTCTGAGAATTCATTTTGACATAATGAATGATAGAAAATAAGGAGAAACACAACAGGTAAGGTTTTAAATATAACGTTTAAACAAGGAAGAATTATTGTTAAAAATCCACAGCAATCACCAAAAGAATGGAGAAATGGAAGTGAAAGTAAATGAAATGATGATGTTATAGGAATGTGTCAATAAGGTGTTCAGTGGGGTAGTTTCCATCTTGGTGAGTCTGCCTGGTAGTTACGAGCTGTAAGTGAATAAGGATGCCCAGGAACTATTCTCCATGGAAGACAAGTGTCGAAGGAAAGACAAGTGTCAGTAAAGACAAAGCAATGGAAATGGAGGGAATGTCTATGAAGGGGGTGAGGATTATATTTGTCAATTATTTAAAATGGAGCAACTACCAAATGTAAAATAGATAGCTAGTGGGAAGCAGCTGCATAGCACAGGGAGATCAGCTTGGTGCTTTGTGACCACCTAGAGGGGTGGGATAGGGAGGGTGGGAGGGAGATGCAAGAGGGAGGGGATATGGGGATATATGTATACCTATAGCTGGTTCACTTTGTTATACAGCAGAAACTAACACAACAATGTAAAGCAATTATACTCCAATAAAGATATTAAAAAATAAATAAATAAAATAAAATAAAATGGAGCAGAGGACACAATGGAAAAAGCTCAAAGAGGATTCAGTGTAGCAAAAGAAAGGTGAGCCTAGGTTCAAGTATTTTGAAGGAAACTATTTGTGCTTGAGAATATTTGCTACAGCTATCCCCCCCAAAATCTCATTTTTCTGACAGAATGACATGTCTCTAGCTGTTGATTGTGATCAACAAAGGATGCAAAGACCTTGGAAAAAATTTTTGTTTGGATAATAAAGAAAGGACAGTCAAAGCATCACTGTACATAAATAAATCAACTCAATGACCTGGCAACTTAGACCTGGCAACATATCAAAAAGGAATAATAAATATTAATCTACCTTTGTACAAAGATGAGTTGCATTGAATTCTGAGTTATTGTGGTTTAGGTAATCTCAAGGCAAGAACACACTGAAGCTGGAAAAAGACCTAAGTTCAAGTCTTCCATTCCAAGGGTGAGTCTGGAAAGAGTTAAACCTCTCGCCTAAGACTGGATGGATATACAGTGGCCTTGGGGATTCTACCCGTATGTGTCTCAGGCCAAGCCAAATATCTGGAAGTCACCTTTCAGATTCCTCTTTCCTTTCACATCCCATGCACTTCAACAAAAAACAATATTATTTCTTACAAGGAAGACCACAGAGAACTTTGAGAAAGATTCCTCCATGTGCAAACAGAGAGGGGGAGTAGCTGCTTCTGGACGAGGGACAAAAAACTCCTTTTGGCCCCTTCTCGCTTATTATTTTATGGAACAAAAGCCCTAATCTCTGTGTGTGGAAATAATATGTCAACAAACTGTCACTCTGAGAACACTGGGAGAAGGTAAGATAAAAACTGTGTAAACATGGGGAAAGGGGAATACATGGCAGAAGGCCTAAAACTAGAATGAGAGAAGGGTGAATAGCACTTTTCCACCTAGATGACCTAAGTTCCAATAGCTCAGAATTCATTGTAGCCCGTCTTTGTACAAAAATAAATTAATATTTATTATTCCTTTTTGGTACGTTGTCATGTTCAAAATTTTTTTTGAAGCATATGAAGTCAAAGAAATGAATGTACTTCCAAGCTGGAAAGAAATTAGCACCAGACTCAGATATTGAAGATTGATATGTTAAAGTCCCTAATGGAAGAGGTGGTCAACATACAAGATCATACAGCTAATTTTAGCAAAGGGATAGAAACCTTAAGAAATAAGAAATGGAAATGTTTAACAGAGATGAGGAATGTCTATGAAAGGTATATCAATATCTCATTAATATACCTTGCTGAGGCAAAAAAAAATTGGTGAACTTGAAAATAGGTGAATAGAAATTACCAAAACATAAATGAATAAAAGATAGGGAAAAATAGAAAAGAAAAAAGAGAATGGGCAGAAGAAATATTTGAAATATTAATGACTCAGAATTTTCCAAAATTAATGACACACATAAAACTACAAACCCATGAAGTACAGAAAACACCAAACAGGATGCATAAATTTAAAAAAATAATTAGCATATTATATGCAAACAGCTGAAAACAAAGAAAACTCCTGAAAGTATCCAGAGGAAAAAAAGAAACATTTCGTACTGTACTCTTCAGAGTAACTGAACTCTTTTTACATTGGCCTATTCAGAATATATTAAGAATACATTTCTTTTCTTAAAGGCAAATGAAATTAAGTCCACTGAAAGTGTATCTATTGCATGCAAAGCAAGTTGCTGAATCATGGAAGATTTGTGAGAATAGAACTTGAGATGATTGAGCTAGGTAATCAAAATCATGTGTAGCTGTGATTTATCTCGTACTTTCTTCTCTTCTGGGGTTTCAAACAGGGTGTCTAGTGATATTTTCCTCTTGTGGCTCTAGATCTCACAAGAAGTTAATGTTTAACCTGCATACCAGGTCAAGGAGTTCAGGGTACATCTTTGTTTTAAATATGTTTCTACTGTATAATTTTCAAGTATATCCATGTCCTTGTTCCAATGAAGATGCAGTTTTGGTGGTTTTTTTTTTAAATTTTGGTTTTGGTTTTTGCTTTTTTCCCTTTATATTTCATTCCATAGTAGAGGGAATAAAGATAATTTTACAAAGGAGTTAATAATAATCCATTTCAGACAAAAAGTATAACCAAGGAATATTTAATCAGGAAAAATATAGCCTATCTGCTATACTATTACACTTGTATAAATATATCACCTGTAATTAAAATATTAACTATAAAAATATTTTACATGCTCTTAAGTATAAACCAGTTAAATATTTAGGGATACCTTATTTTATTTTATTTGTTTTTTTAAATTAATTTTTATTGGAGTAGGGATACTTTATTTTAGAAACGTTGACTATACCTTATGTTTCTGACAGTTCAAAAAATTTTATTGATTACTAGGACTCTTCATTTGTGAGCATAAAGCCATGTGCTTTGCATACAAAAAACTAAATCTTTTTACTCTTCGACCAAGGGTGGGGAATAGAAGAAGAATGAAAGTATGGCTCCATCGTTCTCTGGCATCTAGCTTTGCATTCTACCATTCCCAAGATAGTATCATTGTCTTTAAGCATCGAGATGGAATTTTAGCCATCACTTTCACAATCCAAACCACAACACAGATGAAGCGATAAGGAAGTGGCATGTCCTCTTCTTGTAAGGGACATGTGGGCACCATTTCCATTTATGTTCCAGTGGTCAGCGATTAGTAACGTGGTTGCTTGGGCCAGGGATACTGGAAATGTAGTCTTAATTCTGGTTGTCCATGTTCCTAACTAAAATTCTAAGGAACAGGAAAATTGGAAATTAACTAGGAATTTTTGCCAACAAACTGGCTTGGTCTGTTGGATACACAGGCACACTTCAAGCTTCTCCCTTGCAACAGAAACTTCTATTAAGTGGATCTTTCATATATTTTTCATAAATCCTAGTATGTCAACAGTCATATTTGCTGTGCAATATATTAAAGCTTATTTTTGAGAAGGAAGTACTCTAATATCATATGTGATATATTTTTAAATCATAATTTAGGCTTGGGAACTCCTGGAAGATGTCTGTAGCTTTATCTATAATATTATAGGCCATCCTAACCTAAGCTATTCTTTAGGTTCTGATGCAGGAGTTCCAAAATTCAACTATTTTATGTTAGCCAGTATATCAATTTCACATACATTACCCACCCCCCCCAAACACTAGTTGAATAGCTTTTGCATGGAGAAAACTCAGCCCTTTTAGAGGATTCCATTCCTTTATAATGAAATTGTAATCACCAGGAATTTTTTTATATTAGTTGAAAATTACACCTGAAATTAGAATCGGTTAGACTTTGTCTTTCCCTCTGGAATCTAGAGATATGTGATTCAGTATGGGAGCTAGTAGTTTTCATATTCAATAAATATACTAACTAAATGTATAAAAAGTTTTTTCTTAGTCTTTGGTGAGAGATAAACTAATGGGCATCTGAAGGTTTTCCATCAGGGATCTATAATTAAACATTCTCTAGAAGTATTCACAGGACTCAGCATGTAGTTATACTCATAGATAAGATTCTCTACAGTGATGTAGTAGGATATGCAGCTGAACCCTAAGGGAAAAGACACAGGCAGAGTCTAGAGGAATGCATGTGTAGGTTTCCAGATATGCTCTCTCCCTCCCGTGAGAGGTCACACAGGGCACACTTTCCCCACAGCAACAAACGTGCAGCAACATATGTGTGGTGTTTCCACCCAGGGATGCCCATTAAAAGCTCAGTGCCCAAGATGTTTATGGGGGGCTAGTCACATAGGCATCCTCTGGTTTACTAGGGGGCTGGTCACATATGGAAATTCCAGACTCTACAAGGAAGCAGGTGTTTCACACATACCTTATTGTTTGCACAGTCTAGGTAGAGTTAATCACCTTGTCACTTAGCTGTAGATTGGGAACTTTGAGAGCCAAGTACACAAATGCCAGCCAAGGTCAACCTTGCCAGCAGGATTTTCTTATGATAGCAATCTCAGGTTTGCTATGTAAACTCTTTTCTGCAAAGATAAGTAAATTCCACGTCTTTATATTTCTAGACGAATAAGGTCAAGACAGATGTGTAGGTGTGTGCTTAACTTCATAAGCATTAAAGGACAATGTAAATATAGTAGCCGTTTCCTTAAAGTGTTTAAAATATTGACTCATTCAACATTAAAATTTTCAACAGCTTTTTTCAACTGCCATGTGAATAACATATTGATGATGTTATTAAACAAGGGAAGCCCCCCATTTTTTTCATGTCCTTTTTTTAAATTGAAGTATAGTTGATGTACGATATTATATTAGTTGCAGGTATACAACATAGTGATTCAACATTTTTATAGATTATACTCAATTTAAATTTATTATAAAATAATAGCTATATATATATATATATGTATATTGTGCGGTATAATATGATCTTGTTGATTATTTATTTTATACATAGTAGTTTGTATCTCTTAATTCCCTACCTCCAACTGCCCCCCTTCCCTTCCCTCTCCCTTCTGGTATCGTCTAGTTTGTTCTCTTTACCTGGGAAAGCAGGCTGTTTTCACTGGTAAGGCTTTCCCAGGGAAGGACTGTGATCTCCAGGAAAAAGAATCGAGATTTGATGTGCTAGGATATAAGCAAATACCATGACTCCTTCCTCCACTTCCCAATAAAAGCTCTGCCACGATCTCCACCCCCCAGATCTGGCGTGATGGCTTTCCTTCCTGCTTGGGCCTGTGCACTAGTTGGTTGCATTTCTGTTTCTTTAGCAGGAGCTTTCAGTCTCTCAGATCTGTATCCCCCCCTGTGGAATGAGAGTCCTGGTCAGTTCAGTGACTACAGGGTGGAGAACGGAAAGTATGTTATTGATCCCTGGGTATACTCTAAGAGAATGGGGATGTATAAAATCCTCGTGAACAAAACAGCCAGTTATTTTGAAAAATTTGCACCAGATAATGAACAAAATTTTTTATGGGGATTGCCTTTGCAGCATGGCTGGCAATATACTACAGGTAAGAATGACCCTTGTTTTTATTCTAATGATCTTCCAATCTAAGCATGCTGTAATTGGGAAATGGAACTCTGCATACACCATAGCATGTCTTTGAAAATTGATTCTTTTCTTTTTCCTCTTTTCCCCTCATAACCATTATTTTTCTGCTGCTTCTCCTTCTTCTCCATCAATCTTTCTGTGTTGCCTGATTTGACTAGAAACTGCAATGGGGCATATGGCATAGCTGCCAAACACAAAAAGACTTCATATCCAACCTATTGGGCATTCTACAAATATTTATTGAAGTCCTACTAGGTGCCAGACTCTGTTCTAAGCACTGGGATGAACAAAACAGTCAAGGAGATATGGATTAAAAGCAGAAGGTGATGTCAAATTAGTTTAACTTTTGTAAAGTTCTAACTATGATAACCTATACATGGAGATGGAGAGAACAGGAGTGGCACCTTGTTCATGAGGATGTTTCTGTGCAAAAGATTGATTCCTTTCAAAAATAAAATACATTCTAG
The DNA here is from genome assembly GCF_000442215.2 of Lipotes vexillifer. Lineage (NCBI taxonomy): Eukaryota > Metazoa > Chordata > Mammalia > Artiodactyla > Lipotidae > Lipotes > Lipotes vexillifer. Next base: position 88,087 of record NW_006773042.1, on the reverse strand, counting down.
TGTTTAGTTAGAAGATACGTTTGGGCCAAAGATTCACAAATGATTAGATATTTTGGCTGACGGAGAAGCTCATGAAACAGAGTGGTGCCTCCTTCACTCCATACTGATAACACCACCAATAAGGAAATTTGTTCTGTTCTGATGGAAAAAATATAGGGAGAAGATTAAGGTTTCTCTAAGATCTGAGGAGGAGTCACATACAGGAGCTACTGAAGTTGGCAATTCATGCACCTTTGTCAGGTGATGTCTTGAGACTCAAACCAACTCCTATTTATCTGGCTTTCCTCAGAGTCAAAAAGATAGAGATCCAGGAGAAATCATTAGCACGTAGTCCACCATGGGAGGCATGCCAGACTCCGGGGCCTTGGGGGCCAGCGGTAGATGGAGGCTGAATGCTTTTCTTATTCTTTCATTACATTCACATATTATGATCAAGCCTGACTAAACTCATCCAATGATGGGCTTATATGTCTCCAGCATTTTATAAAAGCAGCTGTGGGGTGCAGGTAAGTAAGTATTGCAGACAGTTTCCCTGCCGTCAAAGACCTTACAACACAATTGAAACAGGAAATGTATTAGAAATTAAACAGAGAACAATAAATAACAACTCTTTGTTAAAAATTAAAGTGCAAAACAAGGGACACAGTGGAGTCAGCTGGAGTAATCAGAAAAAAAAATGCATTTGAACTGAGATTTGAAATGTGGACAGAATTTCACTGTGGAAAAAGAAAGAAAATCTACTAGAGAATAAAAGAATGAACAAAAGCAGAGGTTCTCGTGTGTAGCTGCACGCTGAAAACAAATACCTAGTTTTTGAAAGTATCAATGCCTAGGTCCACCACCAGAAATTCTATTCTGATTTAATAATATGGAAAATTAAGCTACAGAACAGAGCCTGGAAATAGCATGGCATAGGTATATGTGACTGAGTGCAGGTGTGTGTGCACGCTCATGTGCATGTGCAGTCTGAGGAATAATTAATTAGGAAAACTCACACTTGTAATATTCATGCAGGTTAACGGCATTAACAAGTTCTTTATCAATCATTGCTTTGAGAACGATTAGGTTAGTAAAAGGAGAATAATTACAAAAGCAAATAATATTCACAACAGATAATCCAAAAGTGGAATACTGCGGTGATGTTAGATCAAGGAATAGAAATTTGTTCTGAGATGGGAAATGAAGGGTAAAGAGTGATAGGAAGATAAACACAAGTCATCAAAAGAGAAATGTTTGTGCATCTTTGCAAACAAACTGCACCTAGGTAAGGAACAATTATTACCAGCTTCAAAATGTGCATAATAAGTAATCCGTGCATCCTCTCTCTTCTAGGCAGATTAGTTGATCCCAGCCGAAGGACAGACTGTGGCTATGAATCTGGAGATCGTTTGTGCATCTCTGTGGACAGTTGGTGGGCTGGTATGTTCATTTAATAGCAAAATAGGTAATAACCTTCCCGCAAAGAAAATATTCAACCTAAAATCTGAGGGACAGAGACAAAACAAAAACAGCACTATTTCTCTGTAAAAAGGAATTTACTTCATCATGTACCTTGTGGCCTTTATGCCACATTCTAGGATTTATGGCCACAATTTTAATAATGATTCCTTAGGACATATTTCACATGGGGACTGAATTGAGGAACAGCAAAGGACGATGGCCTTTGAATGACCAGCATTGGCAGTTAGATGGGAGGTCCCACTAGCCAGAGGGTCTCCACGGATGAGGAAGGATGAGAAAGGAGAGGACAAGAAAATAATGCTTTCTTCTCATTTTGCTCAGATAAAATGTGTTTAACTTTGAAACTCATAAAAATGTCAGAGATTAATCTACCACAAATTGTTCTATCAATCAGTAATCTAAGGCCTCTGTAGGATATTTATTACTAAAATAATTAGAAAGTAGTTTCTAATTCTTTAGCTTTATTTTGTATTTTAGTAGTGAAATTAATTTACACTCACTTTCTTAGAGATATTTCCCAATAATTAGAAACAAGGTCACATTAAATTTCACTTTCTTGCAGTGACACACATCATATACACCTTTACCTATTTTTCTCATAGGATACCAATGGAGTCTTTTCGAAGACTCACAAATAGTCATGACTACAGATCTAGAATTCAGGCTTCTTTTGTCTCACACGGACTCCATAGTTTGGAGTATAAGCCTGCTACCCTGGGGCACAGGACTGCATTCAAAATACATGTCTATGATGAAAAATGTTCTGCATCACCAGTGGGAATCAGTACAACAAGCTTTACAGTCAACTATATCATGATGTCTAAATTTGCTGGAACAGGTTCCATTTAGAGAGAAATTTTAAAAATCTTAATTCAGTGTTAACTTAATTATCTAAAGATCTATTGCCAACACTTACCCAACATTTTTGCTTTAAAGACCTAATGTAAGACAAGGACTTTGTGACATCATGGTTGCACATTAAACTTGGTTAAATAAAATACAAAATATCAATACTATAACCATATTAAGATAATTTAGAAAAAAATCACATTTCATGGTAAAACCTCAGCTAGAGGTGTTGTATCATTCTGTCCACAAGTAGATATCTTTCTTCCATTTTTACATAATGCTTTGAAAAATGAATGGTACCAAGTTCATTAAAATTACTTTTTGTTTTAAAATATTGTAGTCAACTATTTTAACCCATATTCATTTCTAATTGTAGGGTTATTAACAGAAACATGTTAAAGTTATGTACAGGATCCTTTGGGAGATTTTCAATATTTTGCAGTGACTTTTTTTCATGTTGCTGGATCTGTGAGTTTTTGCTTAATGGTTTACAGATTACTTTAAAATATCCTCTATCACATTTGTCAGTGCTTGTGGTAATAATAAGTATTTCACAATTACAGATATAAATTACTTTCTATGTGCACTACCCTTCCTTGCTGCGGTTGATTCTGGCATAATGGGGATATCATCAGATCAAGTCCTGCTTTTGCCACCACCCAAGGACCAGACAAAGTTTTGTCTTAATATTTCTAGTTGTCAGTCATCCTTTCCTAAGACGATGAACAAGTGGAATGCCCTTTACAAGGTGCCTTTATTAAGTTTTATAATTTATTCTCTTAGGAGGTGGTAAGATAATTTCTTTTCTTTTTTTTTTTGCATGATGCTTTCTGTTTAGGTTTTTGTATGCATTATATGCTATAAAAATGTAAAATTTTATGCCAGTTATATTAATGTCATTACATTACAGCAGGCCATTACATGTCATTTACACCCTCTGAACCAATGCAGCATTAACAGAAAATCTATCCACTCTTCTCACCCTAAATAAGCCATACATAAATGTGAGAGCACATAGGATATCTCACTAAATGAAAGGATTATTCTGGTAAATTGAACCTTCAAGTCAACTGAGCAATAACACTTGGGAGAAATATGATTATGGAGTTGGTTTTAGAATAGTCAATTAACTTATTTCAAGTGATTTGATAAGCGGTCACAAATAGGTATATCTAAACAATTACGTGGCAATCAAAACCAAATATTCAGTGACCAAAATAAAATACATTGGTTAAGCACAGTCATGAACCAAAATCAATGCTAAAAGATAGATTTACTAGTTCTATAGATGATTAGTTCATTTTTAAAGATGTGATTAAATTAAATATTCTGGTAATTTCCCCCTTTTCTTAATGTTAAACTTTTGTGGTAATTTCAACTATGGTAGCAGAAAAACAACTGCTAATCAAAAAGTAAAGTTCTCTAGGTCAGTATAAAATGCTGACTTTTGGGAAAACACATGCAGTTCATCTCTTATAGATGCACTCAATATTACTACTAATAATAGATAATTATTATAGTCTTTACAGAGTGTTAGTCACTAATGGCTTACACAAATTAATCCATAGAAACAAAATTTTCCTGTCATGTAGAATATTGCTAAATTGTAAATGTGAACAAAATTAAATTGTAGAGAATTGTTATAGTTGCTCAAATATGAATAAATTTCTTCTCTTTACTATAGCGTTTGCAGTCACCTTCTAGTAGCTTTGATGACTTGTTGAAGTACTTGTGGGATGCACATCTCTCATCCTTGAAAGATGCTTACAAAATCTTTGAAGACAGGTAAGAATGGATCCCAAGTTATTTCTACTTAATACGGCAAATAATTTTTCATCTTATTTATGCCTTTTTATTCATTTTCTAATATAAATCTTCCTATTAAATGTTATATTTAATCATTGGGGATTTTAATGATGATGTGTGATTATTTTAGTATGATCAGGCTTAAAAATTGTTTTATGAAGAAGGGGCAAAAATTTGAGAAAAAAAATCTTGTACCAACCAACCAACCAACCAACCAACCAACCAAAAAAACATACAACCAATTTCTCTCTATTAAAAAAAAAAAAAGAAAAGAAATTATCACTGTTTCTTTTAATCATAGGCACATAATATGGTAGCTACATACTTGGGGAAGAAAATTAAGTAGCATCAGGGTTTGCACACTAAATAGCCTAGAAGATTATCAAGCCACTCCACAGGTACACTTAGAAGTATTATACACCTAGATTTGAGAGTGTAAGAATGATTTGTGTCAAGATGTGAATAGCACTGTATTGGTTAATGTTCTTCACAGAGACAGACCCAATAGGAGATGATAGATTTATAGATAGATGATAGATAGATATAGATATTTTGTAAGGAACTGGCTCCTATGACTATGGGGGGTGGCAAATCTATAATTTGCAAAGCCAATGTCCAGTTCAAGTAAAAAGGCTGCAGCTGCTATAGAACCAGGAAGAGCCTATGTCTCAGTTTGAAGGCCATCAGCCAAGAGAATTCTCTCTTACTCACCAAAAGATTAATTTTTGTTCTAGTCAGGCTTTCAACTGATTGGAGGAAGCCTATCCACATTATAGAGGGCAAGTTGCTTTACTCCGTCTACAGATTTATATGGTAATATCTTCCAAAAATACCCTCACAGAAATACCCAAAATAATGTTTGACAAAACATCTGGGCACCCTGTGGCCCAGCCAAGTTGGTGCATAAAATCAATGATTACAGACACTATTTAGGGGGTGGAGTCAATTCCCAAGAGTGAAGTATGGGCTAGAAATCTGGGTATAGTATAAAACAGGAACAACAACAACAACCAAAATCAGGGGTCATTGGCATTATACAAGCAAATTTGTAAATCCAGGCAAGAATATTGGGTACCTCATATTCCACTGGTTGTTGTCTGTCTCACGAACTCCATCATCCAGTAAGGTAAATAAATCACCTGATTAGCAGATTCACAGCATATGTCCTCCTTTACCTATTGGTTTCAACAACTAGGTATTAAATTGGGCAATCCAAACAGTGATAAACTCAGTTTTCTCATCTTTGAACTTGTAATAATAACAGTACATACTACATAGGGTAATTTTGGGGATTACATCTATCTATGCATCATGTTTAACTATCATCATCACAAGAGGCAGTAGAGGGCAGTTGTAAAGAACATGAACTTTAAAGCCAAGTTGCTAGGGTTTCAGTCCTGACTCTGCAATTAATTAGATGTGAGGCCCTGTATCACATCCAGTTTTTCTCACACGAATGTGAGGCACGATCAACAGCCATTAACCCTCAGCGTCATATGACAGTAAGCGTTGATTGCTCACGTGCCTGAGGCTTAGCTGGGCAGCTCTGCAGATCTTTCCTGGTCTCATGTCATGTTGGCTGATTTTTACCGGCCCCACAGGGGTGAGTGGGAAAGCTCAGCTCTGCTCCACTTGTCTCTCGTTCTCCATCAGGCAAGCCTGGGTGTTCTTCACTGTGATGACAGAATAGCAAGAGAGAGAACCAAGTGTGAAAATGCATTTTAAGCTTATGCTGTGCCAAGTGGGCTAATATATATTTTTTAATTTTTAATTGAAGTATAGTTGATTGACAATATTGCATTAGTTTTAGGTATAGAGCAAGGTAATTTGGTTTTATAATATATGTATATAAATATATATATATTTATATACATGTATATGTACATAAATATATATTTATATATATGTATATGTACATATACATACATATGTATCTATTATTTTTTATTCTTTTTCATTATAGTTTATTACAAGATATTGAATATAGTCCCCTGTGCTAAACAGTAAATCCTTATTTATCTATTTTATACATGGTAGTGTGTATCTGGGGAAGGGGCACTGGAAAATGACAAGCCAAAAAACAGGCACATAGAGAGTATTGAAGAATTGAGGCCATGTTTACAATCTGTACAGCCTGGGAACTTCCTTAAAACCTCATGAGTTACTTTCCTTAGGTAAAAATAAATACTAGGAGTTGTTTCTTTACATGAGACAATACTGAACCCTGTGTAGTCTACATATACTTAAATAAAACTCTGTGGTCCTGGATCCGCAGATTGGCTGGTACATGTATATATTTTATGTTTTAAAATATATTTTAAATTAAAATGAGCCTTTTAAGGTGTATTTTTCTTTTTGCTCGGACATATTTTAACTGATTTATTGGTTGAATTGTTCAATAGCACATTCGATAGAATAATGTGAAAGGTTTCCATTGAATTTCACTTGTGCTCCTATGGCCTCTGTGTCTTGATCTGGTGCCCACATCCCTTTCCCCCTTTCCTAGTGTTGCTGACTCCCTTGCAATTTGTTTAACCCATTGTTACTAGGTCTGTGTGGCTATTGGTCAAAATCCTTATTAATTCACATTTCCTTTAATCCTTACTTCATAATCAGCTGTGATGTGACTAAAAATAGTCAACTGTGAATCCAAACCAAACTCTTCTCTCATTAAGAGTCCACTGTATGCAGTCTTCCACTTCTGGGTGTTAGAGGCAGGGAGGAGCCTGTGTGCATGTGAATGAAACACAGCAAGGTTTCTTCTCTGGGTTATGTTATGATTTGCTTAACATTGACAAACATGATGCAAATGTTTTCTGTTTAATAGACCCTACATATGTACTTTGGAAACAGAAAAATTAGAATATAACCTAATTAATAGAAAATTGAATATAATCTAACAAGAAAACAAACTTTTAAATATATGAGTAATATAGTGCTTTGGGAATATAGTGGAGTAGGAAATAGTTGATTCCACCTCAGGTGGGATGGCAAACTTTGTGAAAGAGGTGACACCTATGATGAGACTTAAAAGAGAATGTAGCTGGTGAGCAAAGCAGGGAGTAGACAGTGTTTCAGGGGGAACAACTTCGTTCAAAACCTGCAAGTTGCTCAGCAGTGGGTGGGGACAGGAGCCATGAATTATATAGTTATAAAATTAATTACTACACCCTAACCTTTCCACTGTAATAACTTGTTCCCCAAATAGGTGAGAGTTTGGTTTCCTGGCAGATTTCCTCCACTAGAGAAAAACCCATGTATTCAGAAAATCAGACCAGAAAATCAGACACCTGTCTCTCTAGGGTGTTCAGTGTTTTAGGGGTCTCCTGACCCCAGGAAATCAACAATTTTACTAAGTCTGTCTGAGTCTAGCAGAGATTTTACCTTGGAAACTTTGATTTTTATCTGCACATTTCTACTACTTAGTCATAGTCTAACACCTGGTTATATGATTCCCAAGGTATAAGGTATCTGGTTAATAGAGATAAAAAACTCAAAATAAAATATAAACAATTGATGGGATAGTCCTTTCCAAATTTAAAATTTTAATTAGTTATATCTTCAAAGGCAGGCACTCAAGCCATCACATTCTAAAACTAAAAACTACATTCTTAGTTTGTTGGCAGAAGGTGATCTTTCCTAGAAAATGACGAGGCTGAAATTCTGAGTGGAGTAATTATAATTGTACATGTTTCCACTTGTCTTTTAGGTTAGAATATTATTCTAAACCAGAAGCAGATTTTGGAAGAGATTGGTGTGTGGCTTTGGACTATTTAGCTGCAGCCTGCTTTCCTACAACCTTTATTCGAGTATCTGAGTTCCAGAAGGGCCTGCCACCACGAGTGCTTGTTGATGGGGATAAAGCCCCCTTCATCAGTGACTTTACTGACTTTCAGAACACAGTCCTGCTTGGTCTAAATCTTCTTCACCAAGTGGATAACGCTACAGGTAAAGGCCTTATAAACAATACCTTAAAGAAAATCAATATTGTGTTGAATAGATAAAGGAAGAAATAATGATTATCAGAGATATATGTTGTTAAAGCGCATACTCTCAAAGAAAGTCATGGTTTCTTAAGGGTATCCATTACACACATTTTGGTCCTTGCATTCATGGCTTGTCCTTTCTTATGGGTCCTGTTAGACTGCACCCCACAGTCCTGCAATCCTTGCAACAGCCCAGCCATGTCAGCTACAGAGAGTTCAGCCAGGAAATCTTACGAAGTCAGAGGCAAAGGGCCTGGGGCGACACCCCACGGTGGTACAGCCAATAGCCGGCAGGACACAGTAACAACCTTCGCTACACAGGGGAGGAGGAGGCTATCAGTTATAAGGGACGTGACATCAGAAGGGCTCCTTGGTTTCCAGGGGGATTGTTGGAATATGCCTCCCCTCAGCTCTTTGGGTTAGAAACTTGCAAGGGCCACTGTTTCCTGTTTCCTGTTTCCTGTACCCAACATACTGGAGCCGTTCTGGTCTGAGGACTAGAACAATCATTAGCTGAGGGTTGAGCTGATCACAAAGGTAGTTACTGATTAAAGTTTCAGCTTAGGAGGGGGAGGCAATCATGCACATAAATTAAGGGTAAGGCAGTGCTGGGTGGAGTAAGGCATATACAGACAGCAAGAGAGCAGCCATCTTATGGGGCCTGACCATACAGGTCCTTATCTACCCATGAAGCTACCAGACTACTTTGTGTAATTTATTCATCTACAAACACAGATATATTCTTTTTTGTTGTTGTTGTTATAGTATTTTTTTAAAGAAAATCCTTAATATCACTCTCAGATTTAGAAAAAAAAAGAAAACCTGCCGTGATTAATGAGAAAACTAGCAAACTGACTTATGTGAGTTCCCTCCATCCAGCCTTTCTAGTCATGGCAGAAGTATTCTGCTTCAGCCCCTCAATTGTAGGGTTTCCTAGCAGAGTGAAAACCAGAAGAAATCTTTAATTGCAAGTTTGAATTACTACATCATCCTAATTTTCCAGACATGCTCTTATGCAGTGAACCAAACTTAAAACATAATTAAAATATTAGTATTTTTAAAACAAAAAAATGAATCTGAAAGATTTAAAAGACATAAAAGCAAAGTAAACATTAAACTATAAGTTTTTGAACTCTTATTTGCATTAAGTAGAGTAAAACACCCAAATGTCTTAGGGGCTTCATGCAACTGAAGTCTTTTCTTGCTCCAGTAATGGTTCCAGGGCAGTGTTCCCAGTCCGTGGCAGCTTTCCTTCACACAATAAGTAGCAGACTGAAGATCCTTACATCTGTGGTTCTTCCAGCCCCTGGCCTCTACATTATTCACATTTCACCAGCAGAAGGACACTATAGTGTTGGAGAAAGCCTGGATATTTCTCTCACTTCATCTCATACTCTATTGGTATGAAATAGTCACATTGTCCCATATCTGGACACAAAGGGGGCTAAGGAATTAAATTGTTGCCCAGGAACCATTCTTGTGTGACAAATCTATACCATGAAAGGAGATGCATGAATTTAAGGAGTCGCCTAGTCATCTCTGCCAAATTATTACATAGTATAATTGCATTCTAGGCCTGGATGGTATAAGCTGGCTCTTACCTGTTAAGATGTAAAGGGTAAAGAACTGAGTCAAGAGTTGAAAGTCCTTGAAAGCTTGGAAGGCCCATACTACAATATTTTATTAAAAGATTCAATTTTATTTAAATTTAGCTTTGGATTTAATATGTGGTTTTGAGTTACCCTCACAAGAAAAAAATTGGTGATTAAATATTGAAAACTACTGATTTAAAAAAAATAAACCTTGAGGGCTTCCCTGGTGGCGCAGTGGTTGAGAGTCCGCCTGCCGATGCAGGGGACACGGGTTCGTGCCCCGGTCCGGGAAGATCCCACATGCCGCAGAGCGGCTGGGCCCGTGAGCCATGGCTGCTGAGCCTGCGCTCCGCAACGGGAGAGGCCACAGCAGTGAGAGGCCTGCGTACCGCAAAAAAAAAAAACAAAAAAAACAAACAAAAAAACCCTTGATAGCATAACTGTTTAGATATCACATAATAAGGCATTTACTATTATCTATCCATTATTCTCATGGCCAACCACTCTCCACATTCCCACTGACACTCAGACTTCAGTAAGAGTACCAAAGGCCTTGGAATTTCCAAATAAGCAGAGGATGGGGAAAACATATATTAAAAGCAAAGCATAATTAAAATACAAATAGTGACATTCAAAAATGACCATTTTAAATTAATTCAATAGAAATACATATTTACATTCACAAAAATACTTTCAAAGTATCATTTAACACTTTTTAGTCTCCAGAAGTATTTTATGATGTTCTTCACAAGGAACCTGAGTTATTAAATTCATTTGAATAAATAAGTAAAATCAAACTTTTCAGGCCTCAAGTTAGCTCTTTAACATTTTCACTGATGATAAGAATTGGCATGGAGGAGTTTTTTTGTTTCTAATTATGTAAAATTCTCAACAACCTCTCCATCTTCAGTGGCATCAGCTTTTTTTTTTTTTTTTTTTTTTTTTTTGCGGTACGCGGGCCTCTCACTGTTGTGGCCTCTCCCGTTGCAGGGCACAGGCTCTGGATGCGCAGGCTCAGCGGCCATGGCTCACGGGCCCAGCCGCTCCGCAGCATGTGGGATCTTCCCAGACCAGGGCACGAACTTGTGTCCCCTGCATTGGCAGGCAGACTCTCAACCACTGCACCACCAGGGAAGCCCCAAGTGGCATCAGCTTTTAATCCTTGACTACACATATTCTAACACTAGAGAACTCATATTAATGCTGAGAAATAATAGTAGGTAGTAAATAAGTAGTAAGAAAAGAAAGCTTGCATAGGTTTTTTGTTTTTTTCATGGGTGATATTGAAAATAAACAATGAAGACTGAGTGAAGGTTCAAAACTGTCAGAAGCTAGATTCAAGGTAATGAAATTCAAAGTGCTTTAAAAACTTCTTAAACTTTACGTTTCAAGGCTGAGGCCAGCTGACCCCTTCACTGCCCCCATCCTGACCAAGAAGGTCATTGCCTCATCCTCCTTTCTTTGAATGGGGACAACGGTTTGCTGAAGTGTGATGCGTGAAGAAGTGGGAGAAAATGAGCTTGGGCATCTCAAAAGCTTCAATTCAGATAGCAACATAGGATGCTCCTGAGCTTACCTCTTTCAATAGACACACCTAATCTAGGGCTGCATACAAAACAATTCCTTCTGGAAAGAATCCAGAAACTAGCTGAGTGACTCCTACACATCAGGCGAATGAGAAAAAAATCCCACATTGAAACAGGAAGGAGGATTTGTGCTATAGACCCCACCCCTGGCACAGTGACACATGCTTCGGAGGGATCTTACAACTCCCAGATTCTCCCTGAGTAGTGAAGGGTTTGGATCTGGCATCTCAACTTTTAAGACTTCCACCTGAGAGATGGGCCACCAAAACATCTAGCTTTGAAAGGCAACAGGGATTGCATCCATGAGACCCAGGAGGCTAAAGTGAACTGAGAGATACTTCTCAAAGGCCTTGTGCAAACTCACTGTGGTAAAGCCCCTCAGAGCCCAAAGCAGAGGCAGCAGACTGAAATGGGCCCAGTCTTTCCATGAAAGAGGCCTATTTGCTTATCTTAATAGCTGCAGACTGAATGGCAGTCTTTTAATTTAATGCACATCATGGGGCTGGCTACAATATTCCCCAGAGACTGGAATCCCATTGGGTGCCATCTTCACACTCTTCCTCTGTCTCACTCCAGATTGCTGATACATCCTGGAAAGGAAATTGTGCACACATTTGGTGCCCCACATTTTTACAGCTGCCATGCAGGGGATACCCCTTGAGTGCCTGGCTGCCATCTCCAGCTGAGTTTAAGTTCATGGGTTCCACAGGACTGTAACAAACAAAATCTATTGCCTGAGGATCCAGCTTACAATCAGCCTACATCTAGGTGCTACCTGAGATCCTCCCCTTTGGGACACTGACAGGTCTTGGCACACCCTCAATTACTGGGAGACACTAAGAACAAAAAATAAATTGCTTAGACAATCACAAAGATTGAGAAACATCCAAGAGCTGGGTCATGGTTAAATGATAAATTTCATGTCCTATACAAGGCCACTTCTTCAACACAGGGAGGGATGGCTGTTTTATACAATGCATAGAAATCAACACAGAAAGTCAACGAATGTGAAGAAAAAAGGAACATGTTCCAAATGAAAGAACAAGATAACACCTCAGAAGAAAACCCTAATGAAACAGAGAGAAGTGATTACCTGATAAAGAGTTCAAAATATTGGTCATGAAATGCTCACTGGGGTCAGGAGAACAATGCATGAACATTGTAAAGTAACAAAGTAAAAGTAAAAAAATTTGACACAGAGAAAATACCAGACAGAAATCACAGAGCTGAAGAATACAATAGCTGAACTAAAAAATTCAATAGAGGAGTTCAACAACAGACTGTTGAAGTGGAAGAAAGGATCAATGAACTCAGAGACAAGGCCATGAAATTCATCCAACTAAAGAAGCATGGAATTCCCTGGTGGTCCAGTGGTTAGGACTCTGCACTTCCACTGAACTGCTGGTGGCATGGATTCGACCCCTGGTCGGAGAACTAAGATCCCAGTGTGACCAAAAAAAATTAAACAGAGTAAAGATAGATTAAGTTCCAAATAAAATGAACCTAAGGAGACCCACACCAAGACACATTATAATTAAATTATCAAAAGTTAAAGACAAGGAGAGACTCTTAAAAATAACAGAAGAAAAACAACTTATTATGTAGAAGGGAACATCCATAAGACTGACAGCAGGTTTTTCAGC
>NW_006773042.1:54422-75040 GCF_000442215.2 Lipotes vexillifer | reverse complement strand
CAGCAGGAGCTTTGCAGGCCAGAGAGAGTGGCACAATATATTCAAAGTGCTGAAAGAAAAAACCTGCCAAACAAGAATGCTCTACCTGGCAAAGCTGTTTGTCAGAATTGAAGGCAGCTTTCTGAAGAAAGGCAAAAGCTGGAGTTCACCACCATGAAGCAGCCTTATAAGAAATGTTAAAGGGACTTTTTAAAGCTGAAACAAAAGGGTGCTAATTAGTAACAGGAAAACATATGAAATATGTCTCATTGATAAAGGTTAAATTCAGTTAAATACAGTTAAATTCAGAATAATCTCATGTTTTAATGGTAGTGGGTTAATCATTTATGAATCTAGTATGAAGATTAAAAGACTAAAGACTAAAGAGTAAAAATAACTATAACTACAATTACTTGTTAATGGGTACATAAGACAAGAGATGTCAATTGTGACACTGAGAACATAAAACTTGGGGGGGGGCGTGAGAGTAAAAATGCAGAACTTTAGAATGTCTTCAAACTTAAGTTGTAGGCTTAAAGTAGACTGTTATAAATATAACATATTTTATGTTAAGTCTCATGGTAACCACAAAGCAAAACTCTACAGTAGATACAAAAAAAGGTAAAGAGAAAGGAATCTAAGCATATCCTACAGAAAATCATCAGTCACATAGAAAGAGAGCAAGAAAAGAAGAAAAGCACAAAGGAATTATAAAACAACCAGAAACAATGAACAAAATGGCAATAAGTCCATACCTATCAATAATTACTTTAACTGTCAATGGACTAAATTCTCCAATCAAAAGACATAGAGTGGCTGAGTGGATAAAAGGTAAGACCCAACTGCATGCTGCCTACAAGAGACTCACCTCAGCTTTAAGGAAACTCAGACTGAAAGCGAAGGGTTGGAAAAAGATATCCCATGCAAATGGAAACCAAAAGAAAGCTCAGGTAGCTATACTTATATCAGAAAAAATAGACTTTAAGACAAACATTGTAAGAAGAGACAAAGAGGATCAGTATATAATAATAAAGGTTCAATTCCACAGGAGGATACAACATTTGTAAATATTTATGCACCCAACATAGGAGGACCTAAATATATAAAGCACGTATTAACAGATCTGAAGGGAGAAATAAATAGCAAAAAAATAATACTAGGGGACTTCAACGTATCAATAGATAGATCATCCAGGGAGAAAATCAATAAGGAAACATCTATGATTGAAGAGTATTCTGGAGATTATTAGAGTTTGCAAACCACTGGCCCAATAATGGATCAAGGCATTTTCATTTGGTCTACAAATATAAATATTTAAAATATCAAATTATTTGTGAAAATATAATAATGATAAATTTCATGAAAAGAATCTAAATTTCTGAGACTCTCCTAAAAACATTATAATGCAGGGTATGGTGGACCCATATTTCTGCATGTCACCAAGCTCCTGAAGTTGAGTTGGAACTGCCTCTCCTTGAAATAGTTTTTATAGCTACCATCACTACTAATTTTCTTTTTTATTTTCTCTTTATTATTCTCCCTCTTCATCTCAACCCCAGATTTATCTTACGGTGAAATTCCAGGATCCCTGAATTCCCTTCATGGGTTTTCACATGGCCAGGTCTGCAAACACCTGGCCCCAGTGAACAGCGTCCCATGGACACAGCAATCTTTGGGTGCACAGCTGCACAGTGCACAACTCCCACTACTAATTTTCTATATTTATCGAATCTCAAACATTTATGTTACCTTCCTAGTCTCTGTGGACATTAGCTTTTGCAGCCTCCAATATAAGTAATGACTAGTGTTATATATATGAGTTAAATCCTTCAAGGAATGAGTACTGGTAATTGTGCAGTATCAATAGATCACATTTTTTTTTGCCCCTATCCAAAATCAAAACCAGTTGAGACAAGCAAAGGAATGAGTGAATGGAAACTCAGCTTTAATGCTGGAAAACAATTGAAGAGTATGATTTAGGCATGCAGCAACAATGTTCTCCCTACTACATACCCCTACTCTAGACCTGGGAAAGGGTACCCAAAGTAAAGTTTGCAGAATAGGTCAGTATCCTAGTATCACTTCCTCACTAGTCTAGATAGAAAAAAGAGAAAAAGAGCTATTCCTGGATCTTAGGACTTTAGTAGATTAGCTCTATCCAATTGAAAAGCATGAAATGAAGGCTCACACCCATTAATCAGGTAACATGCTTTATCTCCATGGAAAGGAGCAAAAGATGTTCATGAAAATAGCTCTTAATGGAAATTAAGCATTATCCTCCTATCCCCAAAGAGCCTAGGAAGAAAAAGAAGTATGCATGGGACCAAGTATTCTGGATACTGTCAAACTGTTACCTCTTATACAGTAACAGATCTAACCTAAAATATTTCTTCTTTTCAAAAACTGTTTTTAAAACTCTAACTTATTTTCTCTTTATTTAAAATGCACTTTAATTGCTGTACATTTTACTGATTTATTTTTAAGTATATGTAATACATTCAAACTTAAAAAGTCTAAGTGACACATCAAATGAAAATAAAGTCTTCTTTACCATCTTTCTTCACTTATATCTCTTGGTCTTCCACCTAATTTTAAAAAATCAGTCCTTGGTGCAAATTTATTGAATTTAAAAAAATACTTAAAACAGTGCAAATAAATGAATAAATAAAACCTATGTTGTCTGTACAAATGAAATCATACTCACTGCTCTGCACTATACTTTTTACTAGAAAATCTTCATGGAGCTTTCTCTATATCAGGACATATTGATCCAACCCATTTAATGAATATACCAAAACTGTGGACTTTATTTTCTGTTATAAGCTGGTAGCAATGTAACAATGGCATTTTATGTATACATTTCTTGCCATAGTTTATTATTTTACCAATAAATGTGTAGAAAGAAACTGTATTCAAGTTGATGGCTCATATATTGCCAAATGGTATTCAAAAAAATTTTCAGGAGTTTACATTTTTGTTATAAAACTATGAATTAAGGTTCTTATTTTCTCCAACCTACTATCATATAGCAATTTCTATAATTTGTGTGTAATGTAGAAAGTGCTACTACACTCATATGAATTTACTATTCTTTGACTGTGTTTGTGTGCTTTTCCGAGTTTTCTGGTTAATTGCTTATATTTCGTACTGATTTTTGTATGAAGAGCTGGTCAATTAATTTTAAATTAAAAAACTTTACGTGTATAATTATCATGTAATGCACATATATATTTGTATCCAAAATACATAGAATTAAAAAAAAATAAACATTTTAGCAAATGCGTATACATTTAAATTTACATGTAATTATTTTATATTTTTCCCAGATTCACTATCTTTGACTATATGGAAAATTTTAATGAAGACACAGGTTGCAAAGAAGATAGCTCTAGAGATTTCTGAAGCAATCCTTGCAATCTTTAATCCAACGTTTCTGGAAATGATTAATGAATTAAAATGAACAATTCTAACAAATTGAACAACAGTAATTTCAAAATTTAACACTATCATAATCATATAGTTTTCTAGTTTTTGGTGTTTTTGACTTATGCTCATTTGTTAGGATTTTGTCCATGCATTCCTAACTTTAAATTCAACTTAATGCAATGATTATTTTGCTCAATTAATAATTCTTGATTTTTGAATTCATTAACACTTAAAATGTTTAGGATCTAAAGAAAATTGTATTAAGCTATCACAAATCACTAAGAAATTAATAAACAGACAATAAACTTGTATGGTTCTTCTGTTGTTATCCTATGTAACCCGATTTCATGAAATTTAGAGCAATATGTCTTGCTGATTTATAACCAAAGTCCAGAACATTTTAAAATGAAGTACTGACATTCAATTAAAGTTTTAAAACTCATAAAACTGACCTGGCAAATAGAATATATAATTAGTTAGGGTTTTTTGTGTGTGTGTGTTTTCACTGACAACAAGTGTACAGCAATTAGGTAAGTTTCCCCTCCTTTGGTCCACAATTGATAATGAATGCCTAAGGATCAAATTTCTCAAGGTTGCTCTCGTAGGAGACAGTATCCACTGGCTAGGAGGTGGTGACTTGTAGAGCCACATGAAGCTTTCATATAAAGGTTTTCCCAGTGATAGGGACAGAGTAAAGGAACAAAGTAGGTCAGTTTCAGGGGGCTCCAAGGAGCTCCAGTTCTTTATGGCTCAGTGAAGAAAGAATTCGGTGAGAGGCAAAGTGATAAATAAGAAGTGACTTATTAGAATAGGACACTTCTGAGGCTTTCAGGCAGGCTAGCAAAAGGGTGCTGTGCCCTGAGAACTTAGTGGGCTGCACTTCTATAATCAAAGGAAAAGTGGGGAGGGGAAAAAAACCACCTCCTTCCTCATTTTTTTTTTTTTTTTTTGCCGTACGCGGGCCTCTCATTGTTGTGGCCTCTCGTTGCGGAGCACAGGCTCCGGACGCGCAGGCTCAACGGCCATGGCTCACGGGCCTAGCCGCTCTGCGGCATGTAGGATCTTCCCAGACAGGGGCACGAACCCGTGTCCCCTGCATCGGCAGGCGGACTCTCAACCACTGCACCACCAGGGAAGCCCTATCTCTTCTTAAAGGAGAGAAATGTTGCCCTCTGTGACCCTGTAGTATTCCATAAAAATGAAGTATCCCATAAAATATGAACTAAAAAATTCTGAACATAATTTTTAAATTTTTTCAGAGAGAACATTGCTAAATCAGGTAATACATTCTAAACCAATAGTTCATTTTTAAGCATTTTAGAAATTCAAATTCACTATTCAGATTTTCATTTAAAATATTCTGCCTCTTGAGTACTGTCAATGAAAATCTGTTCCTCTAAATTTCTTGAAATTAATTTAAGTAGAATAATATCCCAAAAGTCCAATCAGAGTTTTATTACCTTAATTAACTTATCAGCATTTGCCAGTTATTCAACTGAATCTATACTGGACAGTTAACATTTTAGTTATTATTGGAGAACACTGTTCCTTGAAAATTTATCATTGTGGATTTTTATTTTATTATACATTTCCAGGAGCATTTAGTTAAAACAATAAAGAATGAATTCCAAAATCTCTAGAAACAGTTTTCTTGTAACTTTTAACTTCATTAAAATTTTCCATATAACGAGAGACAGTTTTCCTAGAAAATTTAAAGACATTTAAAAGTTGTAGGTAAAATTTTAACTTTGATCCCAAAAGATGAAATTATTTAAAACAAAATTCAATTTAACAAAATTAATTTCAATTAGTATAAAATTAGCATGTTTTCATATACATTTTAAAATAAAACATGTTTTGCTCTTTAAAATTATGTTATGCCTTCATATTCAAATTTATAAGATACATAAGTGAAGAGAATAGTGGATACAGCAGTGATTAAAAGAATAAGACCCATAAAAAGTGAAGTGATATTTTTTGCATATTAGACTGTTGCAAATTTTAAAGTTTGCTAATACTCATTTTTGGTGTCTATGCAGAATTATGAACCTTAATAAACAGTTTGTGTGGGGTTTTTTTTTTTTGTCTTTATTTTGATAAGAACATAATCTATACCACACTCTTTCATTGCCATTTGGCAACAATACCTGATCATGCCTTCATTTCCAGCAATTTAATCTGTCACCATTCCAACAAATTAAATTAATGAAAGTAGACATCAAATGTCACTTTGCACTGATTAAAATTGGAAAGAATATAAATCCATTCAGTGGAAAGTTATTATTTAAAGAGAATGATGTCTGTTAATAATTGTTGACTTGCTAATATCTAAAATATACATGATTAGTTAAAAATATATAGCATAGAACAGTTCCATTCATATAATCTCTTTTATGCAAATACAGAGTTTTTATCCAATAATTTATTCATTTATTTTCACTAGTTCATATAATTATTTTTGTAGAAGTGGGCCCAAAACTTAAATATATGTAAGTATATATATCAGGCAAGAAATCATGGTATGGAAGTTAAATGATGATGATGGAGAAGGTAAGTTTTATTTGCATTTAATAACTTTCTGTAGTATTTGAATTTTAAATAACAGACATGTTGAATATATTTTAAAAATAAGGAAAATAATAGTCATAAAATGAAATGTTATTAGGAAATAGAAAAAAGTAGTAACGGTTGTGAATTTTGGGTGGACCAAATACGTCAGAAAGGATTGATCAGTTAATGAACAAGAGAGAGGATACAGAAGACTTGAGCTTGAGCTACTGCCCTTTTTTCTTCTACTAGTTCTCTGTTGGGAAAATCATATTTATTTCCCATTACTTTATTTTATGAGCAGTTATTTCCATTAACATCCCTGCACTCTTGCTCTACCCATAATTCTTCTACAGGAGGTCCTTGACTGGAATTGGTTAGAACTTACACATCAAAGTCTCAGGAGTCAGGAATCACTCTTTTCCCCGTATTTTTCCACACTAAGAGTGAGGCAGGGCAGCCACACAAGCAAGCGGTATAATCTGCAGACTAAACTTTCCTTTGCATGACTTTTCCCAAGTTTGGTTAAGATAAATAAATAATTTTTTTTAAATGCCAAAGTAACAGAGACTTGAAGTCACAAAAATATCATGGCATAAAGGCTAAAATACAAGAAAATGTAGTGCAGTTGCTAGTGTAAAGAAAAATCTTAAATTTTTTTATATCAAAAATGTAGTTGAATATTACGTTAAAAAGTTTAATATATGTTAACTATGAACCAGACATGTTCAACTGTAAAAATATTTTGATAAATGATATTCTATTTATTATTATTTTGTCTATACTTGAATTAACTAAAAATATCTGCCAAGGTTTTCAGCACGGTTTCTGAATTCTGAGCATCAGTGGGAGCATGCAATTACTAGAGGAAGTGAGGAAGCTAGGTAACTTGTTTAACTATGTTCCAATTTACTGTTTCTTTTCTGCATCTTTTTCTTTTTTTATTGTAGCCTACAGTGAATTCAAAACTCCTTAACAAATCCAAAGCTAATTTTAGTAAAAGTAGAGCTTACAAAAATTTAGAAATCTTATAATTTTTAAATGAAATAATCTCTAGCCATTCATCTAATCCCTCATTCTTTACATACTGGGAAGTTCAAGTTTGTTAAATCATCTTGGCCTAGATTTTACTTTCTGTATCTGACGATGTGGCAAAGATGACCGGCAGGCAATTCAACAGATTTTGTGATTCCCCTATCAGTGGGGCTCAGGCAAGAATGAACTTTCCCAAGTCCCTCCCATCCTCCATCCAGTGGGGCTGTATTTTTGCCAAAGGTATGTGAGATAAAGTTATGCTTGTCTCTTCTAGTCCTAGGCCTTTAAAAGGAGGTCTCTCTTTAAGCTCTCTAATTCTTTTGATTTTTGTTCTGAGCATACAATGGTGTAGCTGTAAAGATTGACGGAGCCACAGATTGAAGGATCCTAAGTCCCTGAATTACCATGGAAGAAAGCCTCCTTTCAATTGAGTAAACATCCTGAATCATTATGTGAGGGAGAAATAGAATCCTATTGAGTTTTGCCATTATAATTCAAAGTTTATTTATTCAAATATCGTGTTACCCTAAGTAACGCATACACAATTTTAAATTTACAATGCATTCATTTTTATTTTGACTCATAGCTTATTTCTGAATTTGGCTTTAGGGAATAGAAATTAGATATATGTGCATATATATATATATACATATTATATATATATATATATATATATATATTTTTTTTTTTTTCCTCGATAGAACAAGGGTAAATGGTAAATAGTATCTGGGAAATTGAATGATACAGTAATTTTCAAATTTACCATTATGTGATTTCTTCTGTTTTCCACTATTAGTAAGCCTAGGATTTGGAAATTTTGGGGAAATACACATCCTCCAAAACCAGAAATTTAGGGGATCAGATTTTTTTCTTTATGTCTATAATCTGTAGAACTGGCTGAAGAAAGTTCACATAACAAAATAATTTCATGGTTCTGTTAGTCATGGCAAGTATCATTATTATATTTATTATGTTTTTCATTTTAAAACAAAGTAAAATAAAATAAAATAGCAAAACTTATCCAAGAAAGAAATAGAGATTTCTCTTATCTCCTTGTCAAACTAAAATGTGGTGGTACTGATCTGCTGTTTTTGTGCAAAGACCCCTGAAGAGATGACATGCTAAGTAAGGGAGGGCCTATAATATGTCCCATTAAATGAAACCCATCATAAGCCCACAAAGAGGACTTCCTTGGTGGCTCAGTGGTTAAGAATCTGCCTGCCAATGCAGGTGACCCAGGTTCGATCCCTGGTCCAGGAAGATCCCACATGCCATGGAGCAACTAAGCCTGTGCACCACAACTACTGAGCCCTCGCGCCACAACTACTGAAGTCCGCGTGCCCTGGAGCCCGTGCGCTGCAACTACTGAGCCCGCGTGCTGTAACTACTTAAGCCCATGCGCCTAGAGCCAGTGCTACACAACAAGAGAAGCCAACACACTGAGAAGCCTGTGCACCGCAACGAAGAGTAGCCCCTGCTCGCCACAACTAGAGAAAGCCTGCACGCAGCAACGAAGACCAAACACAACAAAAAATAAATTAAAAAAAAAAAGGCCCACAAAGGTTATTGTGAAAACTTTGAAACAGATACGTACAGGAAGTCAACATTTCTTTCTTTAGACGATCTGTTGTAGTGATTCATAATTATGATTCTAATGATATTTCATTACCTATGAAATCAACACAACATACAGAATTTACAAAAAAAATAAAGTCTCTGTGTCACCTACCTGTATACTTATACACTTTGTGGAGAAAATTTAGACCAAGCAGGACTGTGTTCTGAAAGCCTGTAAAGTCACTGATGAAGGGGGCTCTATTCCCACTAACAAGCATTTGTGTTGGCAGGCCCTTCTGGAGTCCATATGTTCTAATCAAAGCTGAAGGGAAGAGGGGTGGAGCTAAATAATCCACAAACAAAGCTCTGCTGCTTTCCAACTCTGCTTCTTGTTTAGAGTAATGTTGTAACCTAATAGACAAGTGAGGGGGAGTATGCATTTAGAATTAGTCTACTCAGAACTTTGCCAACTGAACTTATAAAACAGCTAATTTCTTCAAAACTACATTATTCTACTTTTTAGATTACAGACTGTAAAAACGTGGTATTGATTTAGCCCCTAGATTTGAAACTTTGAAGAGATGTTCTTAGAATTTAAATCTAGAAATTACCATCCCAGAAAATATGTACTTTTAGTCAAATGTTTTGCCTTTTTCATAAAACATGCTCTACTTGCATAAACTCTGGAATGTGACCAACTCTCATTGTTTCATAATGTAAAGATATAAATCAAAGAGGATTAGCAATTTCTGCTGGATTTGGATATCTCTTTAAGAGCACATGATTTTCATTTCAGGTAACCACTGAAAACTGAAATAACCTATAGAGAATATTTCCTGATTTTCAGGTAGTTTGATATTTTTTCCTAATTATATATACTAGACAGACAATTTTTCTCTTTTTTTTTCCAGCTGTACAACATAATGATTTGATATTTGTGTATATTGCAAGATGATCACCACAAGTCTAGTTAACATTAGTCACCCTGCACAGTTATAAATTTTTTTCTTGTGTTGAGAACTTTTAATATCTACTCTCTTAGAAACTTTCACATACGCAATACAGTACTATTAACTATAGTCACCATGCTGTACATTATGTCTTCATGACATTTATTTTATAACTAGAAATTTGTACATTTTGACCCCTTTCCCGCATTTCACCTACCTCCCGCCTCTGGCAACCACCAATCTGTTCTTTGTGTCTATGAGCTTGGTTTTTGTTTTTTGAGAGTTTTGTTTTGTTTTTACGATTCTACATATAAGTGAGGTCGCACTGTATTTGTCTTTCTCTGTCTGACTTATTTCACTTAGAGTAATGCCCTCAAAGTCCATCCATGTTGTTGCAAATGGAGAAATTTCCTTCTTCTTTATGGATGAATAATATCCCATCGTGTATATATACCACATTTTCTTTATCCATTCATTTGTCGGTGGACACTTAGGTTGTTTCCATGTCTTGGCTAGTGTAAATAATGCTGCAATGAACATGAGGGGTGCATATATTTTTTTTCAAATTAGTGTTTTCTTTTTTTTTTTCAGAAAAATACCCAGAAGTGAAATTGCTAGATCATATGGTAGTTCTATTTTTAATATTTTGAGGACTCTCCATACTGTTTTCTATAGCGGTTGCACCAATTTACATTCCATTTTCCCTTCTTATTGACAAAGAAATTTTAATTTTTAATTTGTAATGAATAATGTTATATCTGTATTATCTGTATCACCTGGTCTGTAAATATACCTACTTATAAAATACTTTCAAATTTTATCCAGTAAAATGTTTTCTTATCAGTTTTATCTTTATCATAATACTTCCCGATGGTTCACATATAGGTAAATTGAAAAAGATTCCAGTGAAAAAGATAGTGTAAGATAGAAAGATAGTGTAAGATTAAAAAAATAACTTTAGATCCATTCTTACCTATTGTGAAATTTTTTTACAAGCAACCTTCAAGGATGAGACATGTGCAATCCATAAGTACTTCAAGAGGTCATCAAAGTTACTAGAATATGACTTTACCTGCTATCCAAGAAAGAAAATGTTATTAATATTTAGGCAATTATAACAATCTCTCTTTCTGAAAATCAATTCTATTTATAAATATAATTTTTCAATATTCTAAATGAGGGGAGAACATTTAAGAGTTAAAGTATAAAAAACTTAATGCTTAATTCTCCCCAAAGAGCTTAATATTAGCTATATTAATTACTAGTATTACTGAATCCACTTGAAAGAAATAAACCACATGATTTTGAAATGCTCAGAATTTTATACTGTAGTATTTCATTTATTTGTTTTTCTCTTGCTGTGCAATGAACTTTCCACAAAGTTTTAAAAGTCAGAAATGGGAGGAGGTATAAGAGTATTTTCACCTAATCATATGCAATATAATGAACAAGTTCTCTAAAGGGAAACCTGATCTTTGGTCATTTACTCTCTCACCCGTGACACTTCACTTTGGACATCAACATTTGATTCTGATTGTCAGATTATCATTTTAGTCAGAGCAGGTGATGGTTTATAAAGTGAGTTGAAATAAGCTGATCAAATTCACCACAATCTATTCCCTAGAAGTATTTATAGAGTTTACTGCTCACTTGATCTGAAAATGTGATGAACATGCACTATGAAGACATAATTTCTACAGGTTTTGAATATAATTTATTTGGTGTGAAAAGAATGGATAGGGCAGTCTTCATATTAATGTGGGTGCTAATGAGATATGATGTCATGCAGTAATCTACTCATATTAATATTGTTGTCATCCTAATAAATATTTAGATACCAGAACTTTATTCCTTAGGAACATACTGTTTAATGCATAAAAAATCTTACATTAAATATTATTCAAAATTTACCTGACTACTCTCGAAAAGTATTATTAAAACCCTAAAAAAAAAAACCCTACCAAAACCTGGTAAAATTTATTCCATTTTTTCATTGTATCTGGAAAGGATGAATAACAGCTAGAAACATTATAACAAAAATTCATCTGATCCTTGGATGGTGGCAGAAAGGTGACATTGTCTGATGATATTCCCATTATGCCAGAATCAACCACAGCAAGGAAGGGTATTGCAGAGAGATAATAATTAAGATCTGCATAAACAAAAAGTTATTAATGTATTACAAATTCCTACTTTTGTCCTATGTAGTTAAAGCAAGTTTTGAGGTTACTAGTTTTCTCTAATTGATATTTTCATAATTGGATAAATTAACTACTAATTTTTAAAATACTGTCTCAAACCTCATGTCAAAACATTCACAATATTTGGGTCAAAGAGATTTTTCTCTTTTTTTGTAAAAGCAATAGTTCAGATTTCTATTTTTGTTTCTATAATTGGGATTCTAGATTGAATTGATTCTTTGAGGAAAGGTCATCAATTTGAGTTTTCATTGTTACCTTAAACTCACCAGCCCACCAACTGTCCACAGAGATACATAGATGATCCCCAGATTCATGGCCACAATCTGCCCTTTGGGTGGGATCAGCTAAAGAGAAAGGATCAAGGGCTGGGTTTACAAGGCTCATTTTTAAGCTGTAGATATACTAGATACATTAGGTTTACAGAAATGCACAAAATATTTTTCTTTTAAAGAATTGTGTCAGCCTTCCCATCACTGTTGTAAAAAAATTAATAAACAGAAACCCAGGGCTTCCCTGGTGGCACAGTGGTTGAGAATCTGCCTGCCAATGCAGGGGACATGGGTTCGAGCCCTGGTCCAGGAAGATCCCACATGTCACTGAGCAACTAAGCCCAAGCGCCACAACTACTGAGCCTGCACTCTAGAGTCCGCGAGCCACAACTACAGAAGCCCGCGTGCATAGAGCCCGTGTTCCACAGCAAGAGAAGCCACTGCAATAAGAAGCCCACGCACTGCAACGAAGAGTAGCCCCTGCTCGCTGCGACTAGAGAAAAGCCCGTGCGCAGCAACAAATACCCAACACAGCCCAAAATAAATAAATAAATTTATTTATTAAAAAAAGACCAGAAACCCAAATTAAATTAAATTAGATTAGATTAAATTAAAATTTGGGAGACCAGAATGGAGAGCTCTCACACCTTGCAATGACAGCAGATCCCAACAGGAAGAAGAAAAACTCCTTTTCTTTCCTCACAAGGATTCAGCCAATGAAAAGCCATGGATTCTTTGCTTACTATAGCCCTCCCAACTTCCTTTTTCTTCTATAAAAGTGTGCTCCTTGCCTTGCCATGCGGGCACTTGCATGTTGTTTTGCATGGTTGCAGACCCTGAACTGCAATTCTCTGCTGATCCTGAAAAAACCCAGATTCCCTAGAGAAATATTTGGCTGTCTATTTATTTGTTTATTTGGTCAACATTTTGGCAGTCCATGCAGGGACCACAGAAGATCCTCAAAGGCTCTGGGATTGTGAGCAAACAGGTGTGGTACACACAACTGACCCCATTATCGCTCACTGCTTTCTCAGTGACCCTGGAGTTTGAAGGTATGTCTTTCTTCTAGATCTGAGCTCATGCTCTCTTTGCATTTGATGCTCTGTAGGCTTTATTTGGGATCTACTTTAAGTTTCGTCTTTCTGGGTAAGTCCTTGTTCTATATGCAAGTACCCGTTTGGCATTTTGATCTGATTTTGAGATTAGACTGTTTCAACTGAAGCAGGCTGAAATGCCTTAGACTCATTCTTTTGGGACAGGGGAAGAATCCCTTGCTTCACTGAAATCGTGTTGGTTTTTTAGCCTTTGACTTATTCCTTTGGAAGGGGTTATTTTCTGGAAATTGGCTGAAAAGACTTTTGGCCTGGCTTCTCTGGGACCAAGCTGTTTTTTAACATTGGCTGGCATTAGGCTTGCAAGTTGTTTGAGCTGTAAGCTGTTCAAGCTGTTTGAAAATTTTTCTTTGATCTCAGAGAGACAGCAGCTAGTGGTCTTGAAACAGGATCTTAGCTCCCTGCCCAGGAATTGAACCTGAGTAGCCTGGATGAAAACCAGGAATCCTATCTGCTAGACCACCAGGGGCTAGAGGCTAGAAGCAAAGTTGCCCTGGCTCTTGCCCCCATTTGAAAGCAAGAATATTTCAAGGAGGCAAAAACTGCAAAAACAGGTACAAAGTTTATTAATAGAGACACAGCACAACATGTGGGAGAGCCCACAGAGAGTTTATTTAGACAGAAACAAAACAGGAATACACACCTGGAGAGGAATGGTGTGGGTGTCCTCCTTAATGAGGAGAGGTACAGTAAAGAGAAAGTCAAATCATTTATATAGGGGCAGTTCTTCTGAGTCTTTGTTCTCCTCTGGCCAATTATCTCATTTCTTTTCTCATATCTGACCTATCTTAGGGCCCTATCCAATATTAGCCAAGATGGATTCCAGCGGAGGCTTATGGGAGGCTTTAAAACACCTACTATGGGATGGCGCTCCCTCCGTTACTGACCCCCCAAGGAGCCTTCCTGTACATGTGCAGCTGGGGAGGTTTCCTTGACCTCAGGAGTGATAGATGTGGTCGTCTTTACTCCAGCAGGGCTCAGCTCCTGCCACTAATTTTGTCCTTGGAGTGTCAGGGAAAACAAAGCTCCAATTCACTCCACTTGACAAACCCCAGCTGCTCAGCCCTGGGGCCCATCTACCTCCTACCTCACTTTCACTCTAAAGAAAAACCTCTGAGAAATGGGATCCCAGTTACCTAAGAATTTTAAGAGTGCCCTCCGCCCTCCTCCCGGACTCCAGCCAATTTTATATTTAAAAACAGTGGTCCTTCCTCGTGCACATTTGCAACTAAATGGATCAACCTGGCCAAACAACAATTAAAAATATCAATGGCCGGGGCTTCCCTGGTGGCGCAGTGGTTGAGAGTCCGCCTGCCAATGCAGGGGACACGGGTTCGTGCCCCGGTCCGGGAAGATCCCACATGCCGCGGAGCGGCTAGGCCCGTGAGCCATGGCCACTGAGCCTGCGCATCCGGAGCCGGTGCTCCGCAACTGGAGACGCCACAACAGTGAGAGGCCCGCATACCCCCCGCAACAAAAAAAAAGAATAAAAAAGAAAAGAAAAATCAATGGCCATTATGGGGAATTTTTGAAATCTCCAAACAATTTTCTTAAAACAAAATTCGACTACAATTGCTTAAAAATTTCCAGAACTGAGTGAAATGCTTATTTCAATTGGTATTTTGAGGCTTCCCAATATTATTGGGAGTCTAAAATTGTATCTCTGCAAATTAAGATTTTAAGATGAACTGAGACAAACAATTAAAAAAAGATAAAATGTCTCCCATAGCCTCATGCTCTTCTCCCTTGGTTTCTCCTTCAGCACCACCTGTCTCTTTCCCCAGCTCTCCCTGTCCAGACTCCACCTCTGATGCCATCATCCCCCTTCCTTCTACACTACCCACACCTCCTCTATACCCTCAATTCCCCCATGATAACACTCTCACCCAACTTCCCCTTTCTCTGAAACTCTCCCCATTCCCTTTTCCTCTCAACTTGTCAGAATCTGTCCCTTTATTTACTTTTATTTTTTTTAACATCTTTATTGGAGTATAATTGCTTTACAATGGTGTGTTAGTTTCTGCTTTACAACAAAATGAATCAGTTATATATATACATATGTTCCCATATCTCTTCCCGCTTGTGTCTCCCTCCCTCCCACCCTCCCTATCCCACCCCTCCAGGCGATCACAAAGCACCGAGCGAGCTGATCTCCCTGTGCTATGCGGCTGCTTCCCACTACCTAGCTACCTCTCTCTCGCTTTGTCACAGCTTACCCTTCCCCCTCCCCATATGCTCAAGTCCATTTTCTTGTAGCTCTGTGTCTTTATTCCTGTCTTACCCCTAGGTTCTTCATGACATTTTTTCCCTAAAATTCCATATATCTGTGTTAGCGTACGGTATTTGTCTCTCTCATTCTGACTTACTTCACTCTGTATGACAGACTCTAGGTCTATCCACCTCATTACATATAGTTCAATTTCGTTTCTTCTTATGGCTGAGTAATATTCCATTGTATATATGTGCCACATCTTCTTCATCCATTCATCCGATGATGGACACTTAGGTTGTTTCCATCTTCGGCTATTGTAAATAGAGCTGCAATGAACATTTTGGTACATGACTCTTTTTGAATTATGGTTTTCTCAGGGTATATGCCTAGTAGTGGGATTTCTGGGTCATATGGTAGCTCTATTTGTAGTTCTTTAAGGAACCTCCATACTGTTCTGCACAGTGGCTGTATCAATTTACATTCACACCAACAGTGCAAGAGGGTTCCCTTTTCTCCACACCCTCTCCAGCATTTACTGTTTCTAGATTTTTTGATGATGGCCATTCTGACTGGTGTGAGAATCATCTCACTATAGTTTTGATTTGCATTTCTCTAATGATTAGTGATGTTGAGCATTCTTTCATGTGTTTGTTGGCAGTCTGTATATCTTCTTTGGAGAAATGTCTATTTAGGTCTTCTGCCCATTTTTGGATTGGGTTGTGAAAATCAACATTTTCACAATGTTGATTCTTGCAATCCAAGAACATGGTATATCTCTCCATCTGTTTGTATCATCTTTAATTTCTTTCATCAGTGTCTTATAATTTTCTGCATACAGGTCTTTTGTCTCCTTAGGTAGGTTTATTCCTAGATATTTTATTCTTTTTGTTGCAATGGTAAATGGGAGTGTTTTCTTGATTTCACTTTCAGATTTTTCATCATTAGTGTATAGGAATGCAAGAGATTTCTGTGCATTAATTTTGTATCCTGCTACTTTACCAAATTCATTGATTAGCTCTAGCAGTTTTCTGGTGGCATCTTTAGGATTCTCTATGTATAATATCATGTCATCTGCAAACAGTGACAGTTTTACTTCTTTTATGTTTTGGATTCCTTTTATTTCTTTTTCCTCTCTGATTGCTTTGGCTAAAACTTCCAAAACTATGTTGAATAAGAGTGGTGAGAGTGGGCAACCTTGTCTTGTTCCTGATCTTAGTGGAAATGCTTTCAGTTTTTCACCATTGAGGACGATGTTGGCTGTGGATTTGTCATATATGGCCTTTATTATGTTGAGGAAAGTTCCCTCTATGACTACTTTCTGCAGGGTTTTTATGATAAATGGGTGTTGAATTTTGTCAAAAGTTTTCTCTGCATCTATTGAGGTGATCATATGGTTTTTCTCCTTCAGTTTGTTAACATGGTGTATCACGTTGATTGATTTGCATATATTGAAGAATCCTTGCATTCCTGGAATAAACCCCACTTGTGTATGTTCCGTTTAATGTGCTGTTGGATTCTGTTTGCTAGTTTTTTGTTGAGTATTTTTGCATCTATGTTCATCAGTGATATTGGCCTGTAGTTTTCTTTCTTTGTGACATCCTTGTCTGGTTTTGGTATCAGGGTGATGGTGGCCTCGTAGAATGAGTTTGGGAGTGTTCCTCCCTCTGCTATATTTTGGAAGAGTTTGAGGAGGATAGGTGTTAGCTCTTCTCTAAATGTTTGATAGAATTCGCCTGTGAAGCCATCTGGTCCTGGGCTTTTGTTTGTTGGAAGATTTTTAATCACAGTTTCAATTTCACTGCTTGTGATTGGTCTGTTCATATTTTCTATTTCTTCTTGATTCAGTCTTGGCAGGTTGTGCATTTCTAAGAATTTGTCCATTTCTTCCAGCTTGTCCATTTTATTGGCGTATAGTTGCTTGTAGTAATCTCTCATGATCCTTTGTATTTCTGCAGTGTCAGTTGTTGCTTCTCCTTTTTCATTTCTAATTCTATTGATCTGAGTCTTCTCCCTTTTTTTCTTGATGAGCCTGGCTAATGTTTTATCTATTTTGTTTATCTTCTCAAAGAACCAGCTTTTAGTTTTATTGATCTTTGCTGTCATTTCCTTCGTTTCTTTTTCATCTATTTCTGATCTGATTTTTATGATTTCTTTCCTTCTGCTAACTTTGGGGGATTTTTGTTCTTCTTTCTCTAATTGCTTTAGGTGCAAGGTTAGGTTGTTTATTCGAGATGTTTCCTGTTTCTTAAGGTAGGATTGTATTGCTATAAACTTCCCTCTTAGAATTGCTTTTGCTGTATCCCATAGATTTTGGGTCGTCGTGTCTCCATTGTCATTTGTTTCTAGGTAGTTTTAAATTTCCTCTTTGATTTCTTCAGTGATCACTTCGTTTTTAAGTAGTGTATTGTTTAGCCCCCATGTGTTTGTATTTTTTACAGATCTGTTCCTGTAATTGATATCTAGTCTCATACCGTTGTGGTCGGAAAAGATACTTGATACAATTTCAATTTTCTTAAATTTACCAAGGCTTGATTTGTGACCCAAGATATGATCTATCCTGGAGAATGTTCCATGAGCACTTGAGAAAAATGTGTATTCTGTTGTTTTTGGATGGAAAGTCCTATAAATATGGATTAAGTCCATCTTGTTTAATGTATCATTTAAAGCTTGTGTTTCCTTATTTATTTTCATTTTGGATGACCTGTCCATTCGTAAAAGTGGGGTGTTAGAGTCCCCTACTATGAATGTGTTGCTGTCAATTTCCCCTTTTATGCCTGTTAGTATTTGCCTTATGTATTGAGGTGCTCCTATGTTGGGTGCATAAATATTTACAATTGTTATATCTTCTTCTTGGATCGATCCCTTGATCATTATGTAGTGTCCTTCTTTGTCTCTTCTAATAGTCTTTATTTTAAAGTCTATTTTGTCTGATATGAGAATTGCTACTCCAGCTTTCTTTTGGTTTCTATTTGCATGAAATATCTTTTTCCAACCCCTTACTTTCAGTCTGTATGTGTCTTTAGGTCTGAAGTGGGTCTCTTGTAGACAGCAAATATATGGGTCTTGTTTTTGTATCCATTCAGCCAATCTGTGTCTTTTGGTGGGAGCATTTAATCCATTTACATTTAAGGTAATTATCGATATGTATGCTCCTATTCCCATTTTCTTAATTGTTTTGGGGTCGTTATTGTAGATCTTTTCCTTCTCTTATGTTTCTTGCCTAGAGAAGTTCCTTTAGCAGTTTTTGTAGAGCTGGTTTGGTAGTGATGAACTCTCTCAGCTTTTGCTTGTCTGTAAAGGTTTTAATTTCTCCATCAAATCTGAATGAGATCCTTGCTGGGTAGAGTAATCTTGGTTGCAGGTTTTTCTCCTTCATCATTTTAAATATGTCCTGCCAGTCCCTTCTGGCTTGCAGAGTTTCTGCTGAAAGATCAGCTGTTAACCTTATGGGGATTCCCTTGTGTGTTATTTGTTGTTTTTCCCTTGCTGCTTTTAATATATTTTCTTTGTATTTAATGTGACAGTTTGATTAATATGTGTCTTGGTGTATTTCTCCTTTGATTGATCCTGTATGGGACTCTCTGTGCTTCCTGGACTTGATTAACTATTCCTGTTCCCATATTAGGGAAGTTTTCAACTATAATCTCTTCAAATATTTTCTCAGTCCCTTTCTTTTTCTCCTCTTCTTCTGGAACCCCTATAAATCGCATGTTGGTGCGTTTAATGTTGTCCCAGAGGTCTCTGAGACTGTCCTCAGTTCTTTTCATTCTTTTTTCTTTATTCTGCTCTGCAGTAGTTATTTCCACTATTTTATCTTCCAGGTCACTTATCCGTTCTTCTGCCTCAGTTATTCTGCTATTGATCCCATCTAGAGTATTTTTCATTTCATTTATTGTGTTGTTCATCATTGTTTGTTTCATCTTTTTTTCTTCTATGTCCTTGTTAACTGTTTCTTGCATTTTGTCCATTCTATTTCCAAGATTTTGGATCATCTTTACTATCATTATTCTGAACTCTTTTTCAGGTAGACTGCCTATTTCCTCTTCATTTGTTAGGTCTGGTGCATTTTTATCTTGCTCCTTCATCTGTGTGTTTTTCTGTCTTCTCATTTTGTTTATCTTACTGTGTTGGGGGTCTCCTTTTTGCAGGCTGCAGGTTCGTAGTTCCTGTTGTTTTTGGTGTCTGTCCCAGTCGCTAAGGTTGGTTCAGTGGCTTGTGTAGGCTTCCTGATGGAGGGGATTAGTGCCTGTGTTCTGGTGGATGAGGCTGGATCTTGTCTTTCTGGTGGGCAGGTCCACGTCTGGGGGTGTGTTTTGGGGTGTCTGTGGACTTATTATGATTTTAGGCAGCCTCTCTGCTATTGGGTGTGGTTGTGTTCCTGTCTTGCTAGTTGTTTGGCATAGGATGTTCAGCACTGTAACTTGCTGGTCATTGAGTGAAGCTGGGTGCTGGTGTTGAGATGGAGATCTCTGGGAGTTTTTTGCCATTTGATATTATGTGGAGCTGGGAGTTCTCTTGTGGACCACTGTCCTGAAGTTGGCTCTCCCACCTCAGAGGCACAGCACTGACTCTTGGGTGCAGCACCAAGAGCCTTTCATCCACACGGAAAAAAGGAAAAGGGAGGGCTTCCCTGGTGGCTCAGTGGCTGAGAGTCCACCTGCCGATGCAGGGGACACGGGTTCGTGCCCCGGTCCGGGAAGATCCCAGCCACGGAGCGGCTGGGCCCATGAGCCATGGCTGCTGAGCCTGCGCGTCTGGAGCCTGTGCTCTGCAACAGGAGAGGCCACAACAGTGAGAGGCCTGTGTATCGCAAAAAAATAAAAAAGGAAAAGGGGAAAAAATCATAAATCTTGCTCTCAAAGTCCACCTCCTTAATTTGGGATGATTCTTTGTCTATTCATGTATTCCACAGATTCAAGGTACATCAAATTGATTGTGGAGCTTTAATCCGCTGTTTCTGGGGCTGCTGGGAGAGATTTCCCTTTCTCTCCTTTGTTCTCACAGCTCCCAGGGGCTCAGCTTTGGATCTGGCCCCGCCTCTCCGCGTAGGTCGCCGGAGGGCGGTCTGTTCTTCGCTCAGACAGGACGAGGTTAAAGGAGCCGCTGACTCGGGGGCTCTGGCGCACTCAGGCCGGGGGGAGGGAGGGGCACGGAGTGCGGGGCGAGCCTGCGGCGGCAGAGGCCGGCGTGACGTTACACCAGCGTGAGGCGCGCCGTGCATTCTCCCGGAAGAGTTGTCCCTGGTTCCCGGGACCCTGGCAGTGGCGGGCTGCGCAGGCTCCCCGGAAGGGGGGTGTGGATAGTGACCTGTGCTCGCACACAGGCTTCTT
>NW_006773042.1:40378-54387 GCF_000442215.2 Lipotes vexillifer | reverse complement strand
GCTCTCCGGAAGGGGGGTGTGGATAGTGACCTGTGCTCGCACACAGGCTTCTTGGTGGCGGCAGCAGCAGCCTTAGCGTCTCATGCCTGTCTCTGGGTTCCGCGCTTTTAGCCGCGGCTCCCGCCGTCTCTGGAGCTCCTTTAAGCAGCGCTCTTAATCGCCTTTCCTCGCGCATCAGGAAACAAAGAGGGAAGAAAAAGTCTCTTGCCTCTTCGGCAGGTCTAGACTTTTCCTAAGACTCCCTCCCGGCCAGCCGTGGCGCACTAACCCCCTGCAGGCTGTGTTCACGCCACCAACCCCAGTCCTCACCCTGCGCTCCGACCGAAGCCCGAGCCTCAGCTCCCAGCCCCGCCCGCCCCGGTGGGTGAGCAGACAAGCCTCTCGGGCTGCTGCGTGCCGGTCGGCACCGATCCTCTGTGCGGGAAACTCTCCACTTTGCCCCCCGCACCCCTGTTGCTGTGCTCTCCTACCCGGCTCCGAGGCTTTCCCCCTCCGCCACCCGCAGTCTCCGCCTGCGAAGGGGCTTCCTAGTGTGTGGAAACTTTTCCTCCTTCACAGCTCCCTCCCACTGGTGCAGGTCCCGTCCCTATCCTTTTGTCTCTGTTCATTCATTTTTCTTTTGCCCTACCCAGGTACGTGGGGGGTTTCTTGCCTTTTGGGAGGTCTGAGGTCTTCTGACAGCGTTCAGTAGGTGTTCTGTAGGAGTTGTTCCACGTGTAGATGTATTTCTGGTGCATCTGTGGGGAGGAAGGTGATCTCCGCGTCTTACTCTTCCGCCATCTTCCCGGAAGCCCCTCTGTCCCTTTAAAATTAAGCCTTCTGAGGATCCAGAGAGCAAACCCTTAATTTCTTATATTCCCTGCACTAAATTTGAACTGCAAGTCATTGTCAAAGACTTTCCCCAAATAACTGAAGATCCTCACAGATTTGCTAAGGAATTTAATATTGTCATTCAAACTTACCAAACTGGTTTCTCTGACTTATATTAGCTAGTTCATACGCTTGTTGGTGAAGGCCAGGCTCAGCATTGCATAAAACCTGCTAATAGGGAAATCCTGAAAGATCTCTAGAATGGCAACTGGGAGATCAGCCCACTAACTTACT
Source organism: Lipotes vexillifer (assembly GCF_000442215.2). NCBI lineage: Eukaryota > Metazoa > Chordata > Mammalia > Artiodactyla > Lipotidae > Lipotes > Lipotes vexillifer. The sequence continues at coordinate 53,283 of NW_006773042.1, read as the reverse complement.
ATATGATCAGGCTCAATCTATCTCTAGGTGACTTCATCAAGCGATTTCTAGGGTTTTTCCAAAGCCTGTTGATTGGAACAAAATTCAGGCTTGCACACAAAAGTCTGATGAACATGTTTATGACAATTACAACCAACTTCAGGTTGATTTTAAAGAAAATTCTGGCCTTCCTTTAGATGTTGATTCCACCTGGGTAGTTTTTAACTCTATGTTTATTCATGAGTTTAACTGGGACCTTTCCCTTATAGTAAAAAGGATCAGGATGGAATAGGAAACTAGGTCTACTCTAGAGTCAGTTAATCTGGCAAACCAGCTGTCTCATACTCTAGATGAATCACCTCAAAGGAAGACTGCCAAAATTCTTAATCTTCAACTCCAGGAAATGAAGGCTCTTAAATGAAACAAAATCCTCCCAGTTTCATTTATTATTGCAATAAGCCAGGACATCGGAAAGAGATTATTATAAATTTAAGTGTTTTATGATCCTTCAGCCTTCTAATCAGGCTCTCCAGTGTCCTTCTGATTCTCAGTGATGGGGCTTTGAGGAATCACGTTCTGTGGAAATAAAATTTAAAATGGCGCCTATATTCAGTAATTATTGAATGCAATACTTTTACCTGCAACTTTAGCTATTATTAAGATTCCAGGGCATTCTAAACTTGATTCTGTTAGCTAAGTAAAATCACCCTGCCAATATTTCCACAAGGAATGCTGCCCTTAAAGGTAGCATTAGCAGCCAAACCTCTGTCATGTTCCAAAGGCCCCCAAATGGTAACTTAGAAAAACTGGCTAGAGAAGCCCAACAGTTGGCCTCAGGAAAGGAAAAACAAGATTGTAAATTTAACAGTTGTTGGTTTGGTAAAAAAAAGAAAGCTCTGGGTTGACCAAACAACAACCCAGTCCCACTGGAGACTCTAAAATTCCCACCCTTCACCACTGTCAAAATGATAGCCTTCATGAATCAATATTGGGGGAGAAACATTAATAAGGCCACAAAAAGTGCCTGTCTTACTTGTCCCACTTATCTGAAGTACAACACAGAGAAGCCTGCTCGTACTGCTCCTAGACATTTTAAACTGCCTAACGGACCAAAGTCTGGAAAATGGATTTCATACAACTTCCTTTGTCTCACGGGTAAAAATGTTTTAGTTACAATCTGTATATTTTCCCATCAGACTGAATCCCTCCCTTGTAAACAGCCTACTGCCTCTTCCGTGGTAAAAGTCCTTTTGGAAAAGATTATCCCTACCTGGGGAACTCCTCTAAAACTTCACAGTGATTGAAGAACTCATTTTACTGGCCAAGTATTTTAAGTTTGTGCTGTTTGGCCAGTTTTATAACTATTTCACTGCACTTATCATCTTTAACCCTCTGGTTTAGTTGAATGCACTAATGCATTATTATTATTATTTTTAAAATTTATTTATTTATTTTTCGCCACATTGGGTCTTTGTTGCTGTGTGTGGGCTTTCTCTAGTTGTGGTGAGCTGGGGGCTCTTCATTGCGGTCTGCGGGTTTCTCATTGCGGTGGCTTCTCTTGTGGAGCACGGGCTCTAGGCGCGCAGGCTTCAGTAGTCGTGGTGCGTGGGCTCAGTAGTTGTGACTCGCGGGCTCTAGAGTGCAGGCTCAGTAGTTGTGGTATATGGGCTTAGTTGTTCTGAGGCATGTGGGATCTTCACGGACCAGGGCTCGAACCCGTGTCCCCTGCATTGGCAGGTGGATTCTTAACCACTACACCACCAGGGAAGTCTCCACTTATGCATTATTAAGACTCAGTTGGCGAAATTTGTAGATGCCCTCCAAATACCTTGGCCAAAAGCATTGCTGTGAGATTCTTTTGGAACTCACAAACTCTCAACTTTTGAGATAGTCTTGGGATACCCAACACACTTGATTCCTGTTTCTTTTGGCCCATAGCTGATGAAAAGGGAAACACTTATATATTGCAAAGGGGTAATTGTTTCTGTCAAAAATAACGATGGGGCTTCCCTGGTGGCGCAGTGGTTGAGAGTCCACCTGCCAATGCAGCAGACACGGGTTCATGCCCCGGTCCGGGAAGATCCCACATGCCGCAGAGTGGCTGGGCCCGTGAGCCATGGCCGCTGAGCCTGCGCGTCCGGATCCTGTGCTCCGCAACGAGAGAGGCCACAACAGTGAGGCCCGCGTACCGAAAAAAACAAAAAATTAACAATGCTTCGGTAGAGCAATCTTCTCACAGTGTGCTCTTGGGAGATGAAGGCATTAAGAGTTACACTTTGCTACCAGGAAATTTTGTCTATTTGGAAAAGACACATCTAGAAGAACTCTCTTCAGCCTCACTGAAGAGACCCCTGTCAGGTACTGTTAACCAAGAAAGTTTGGCTATCAACTGTTAACCACTTCTAATTTATGCAAAAATTTAATATAACCTGGAAGTGAAATCCACTGAAAGTTTATTTGACAATATTTTTTCTTGGTTAACTATCAGTAAACATGCATTAAATATTTTCATCCACATTTTCTTTGCTAAATCCAATGTGTCTTCTATCATTTAATCTGTTGAACTGTCTTCAAATTTACCTGAGAAAATAAACTTGGTGCTTTGTATAAAGGGATGACACAGTGATCTAAATGTGTGCTGCCACTGAAACAGAAGTAGCCGAAAAATTACTTAAGGACATCATTTATAATCTTCCAGGACATGAGGTGGTTTACTACATCACAGATTGCAGGCACAAAATTAGGATTCTTGCACTTTAGTTATCATCTCTGATGTAAAATTGAATGAAAATAATATAAAAACTGTAATTAACCTGCTTCTATTGGTGTAAACTTCTAGCAGTGTAATCAAAGGCAATATTTGTATGTGTGAAGCCTGAGTATGTGTTATCGTTTTGATATGTTATTAGGTTAATTTGTATATGTTAGGATTCAGTTTTTTGTTTTTAACCTGTCTTCCTTTAATTTTATTTTTAACATAGATTATTAACATTTTAAATATCAAAACTTTGAGAAAATATATATGCAAATTTTTATTTCCTTCCCTACCCCTTCCCAACCCATTTTTGCTCACACATCATGGGTAACCAATTAAGTAGTTTCTGGTTTATCCTTTCTCTGTGTTTTTTTAAAATGAATATATCTATATTACATCTATATTTATCTGTCTATTTATCTATTCCATATTATTGTATATATCTCTTATTTATTCCATACTTCTACACAATGTAGAATATTATGTTTATTCTTTGGTTTCCTGATTTTTTTCACTTAGTTTTTTTCCCTGGGAAATTACTCTATATGTCCTCATAGAGATCCTTTTTATTTAATTTTTTTTGCTAACTACTTAGCATTGCTCTGTGCAAATGTTCAATATTTTTTCAACCAATATCCTATGAGTGGTCATTTCGATTTTTTTGGCCAAAGTGGCAGGAGGAAATTCCATTCCATTTCAATTTCCACTCCGCAGCCAAGGCATGAATGTACAGTCCTACCCTCCAAGGAACAGTAACATGAAGCCCTGTGTCTCTATGGCCTCCACACCTGCAGTTTCTGCCCCCACCTAGATGGTCACCTACAGGTGCCTCAGGGAATTGACCTCTACCTTACAGATAGCACCAGCAGAGATTGAGTGGGAGCCCAACAGCACCAGAATAACCACCAGACCAGAATATCATTGTAAGAGCTGAGAAAAATGTCATTAAGATTAAAGACTACAAGAGTAGTCAAGATTCATATGCTTAACTTAAACAGGGCTATTCCCTGCTAAAATGGAAGATTTATATAGGCCTTAGAATCTTCTAACATAATAATCAAAATGTCTAAGACACAGTAGAAATCACCAGATATGTTAAGAACCAGAAAAACCACGATTTTCATGAGAAATTACAATCAATGTCAATACCAAGGCAAATCAGATGTTGGAATTATCTGTCAAAGATTTTAAAACAGCTAACATATAAATGCTTTAGGATCTAATAGACATTTATAGTACATTCCACCCAATAGCAGCAACATATAGATTATTTTCAAGTGCCTGTGGAAGAGTCACAAAGATAGAACACATCCTGAACATAAAATAAACCTTAACAAACTTAAAAGAATTGAAATCATAGAGAGTATGGTTTTTGACCACAGTGAAATCAAGCTAGAAATTAATAACAGAAGGACAACAAGAAAATTACCCAGGATACAAGATTAACAAACAAAAATCAATAGCATTTCTATATATTAATAAGTGGAAAACAATTTTTTTAAAGTACCATTTACAATCGCTCCAAAGAAAATGAAATACTTAGGTTTGAATCTAAGAAAAACATGTAAAAAACTCTACATGATGAAAGAAATCAAAGAAAACCTAAATGCTTGTGGAGACATACCATATTTGTGGTTTGGAAAACTCAATATAGTAAAGATGTCAGTTTTTCCTAAATTTATCTGTAAGTTTAATATAATTGTTACCAACATATCAAAATGTAGTTTTTTTTAAATAGCTATAAGCAATCTTACTCTAAAATTTTTACAGAAAGGGAAAGACCCTATAATAGCTAAAAGCTATTTTGAACTAGAAGAATAAAGTGGGAAGAATCATTCTTCTTGGCTTCCTACATAGCCACAGGAATCATGACAGTGTGGTACTGCTGGTAGAATAGACACATAAATCAATGGGACAGAATAGGGAGACTAGAAATAAATCTACACAAATTATGCACAATTTTTGACAAAGTTACAAGAGCAATGTAATAAAGGAGGTATAGTTTTTGAATAAATAGTGCTGGAAAAACTGGACATCCACAGACAAATAAATAAACCTTGATTTAGTCTACACACCTTCTACAAAAAATCTACTCAAAAGTATATCAGGGACATAGATGTAAAACATAAAACTATAAAGCTTCTAGAAAAACATAGGATAAAATGTTTGGGATCTGGGACTAGGCAGAAGTTCTTAGACTTGACTTCAAAAGCACTTAAAAGTGAAAATTCACAAAAGGAAATTTGATAAACTGGACTCAGCAAAACCCCCACAAATGTCCTCTGAAAGATTCTGTTGAGAGAATGAATAAGGCTTAAAAGGAAAATTGAAAAATTGAACATAAAATTTTCAAATTTTTCTCTATGAAAGATTCTATTATGAAGACAAGATAAGCTACAGACTGAGAGAAAATATCTGCAAACCACATATCTAAAAAGGAATTATATCTAGACTATATAAAGAATTCTCAAAACAACAAACACATCCAGTTAAAAATGGTCAAAAGAAGCACTATTTACAATAGCCAAGACATGGAAACAACCTAAATGTCCATCAACAGATGAATGGATAAAAAAGATGTGGTACATACATGAAATGGAATACTACTCAGCCATAAAAAAGAACAAAATAATGCCATTTGCAGCAACATGGATGCAACTAGAGATTATCATATTAAGTGGAGTAAGTCAGAAAGAGAAAGACAAATACCATATGATGTCGTGGAATCTAAAGTATGACACAAATGAACTTATCTATGAAACAGAAACAGAATCACTGGACATAGAGAACAGACTGGTGGTTGCCAAGGGGGAGGGGGTTGGGGTGAGTAGATGTAATCTTTTATATGTAGAATGGATAAACAACAAGGTCCTACTGTATAGCACAGGGAACTATATTCAATATCCTATGATAAAGGATAGTAGAAAAGAATATATATAAAAAAAGAATGTATATACATGTATAACTGAATCACACTGCTGTACAGCAGTAATTAACACAACATTGTAAATCAACTCTACTTCAAAATTTTTTTTTAAATTTTAAAAAATGGGCAAAAGGCATAAAAGGACATTTTAGGTAAGAAGAGATATGGATGTCAAATAAGCACATGAAAAAATGTTTAACTTCATTAGCTATTGAGGAAATTGAAATTAAAAACACAATAAGATATCGTTACATGCCTATCAAAATGGCTAAAATAAAAAGTGATGATAACACAAATGCTAGTTAGGATGTGAGAATTGGATCATTCATATGTTGCTGACGGGAATGTAAAATGGCAAAACCACTCTGGAAAATAGTTTGACCATTCCTTTTAATACTAAAAGTGGATTTACCATATGACTCACCAATTAACCTCTTAGGTATACATCCCAGGGAAATTATAACTTATTTTCATACAGAAAATTTGTACACAGATATTTATTGCAGCTTTATTTGTAACAGCCAGAAACCCAAGTAGCATTAGTGGATAGATGTATAAACAAACTGTACATCTATGTCAAAGAATACTATTCAGCAATAAAAAGGAACAAACTACTGATGAACAAGCAACTTGAATGAGTCTCAAGAAAGTTATTCTGAGTAAAAAAGCCAGTCTCAAAGAAAACATATTACATGGTTCCATTTATATATTGATAATATTTGTGAAATAACGTAAGTTCAGTCATGAAGAAAGGGTTGGTCATTGCCAAGGGTTTGGGAAGGAGAAGGGATAGGGTGAGTGAAGATGTAAAGAGGTAGAAGGACGGAGTCTTGTGATGATGGTACAGTTAAGTATATTAATTGTGGTAGTAATTGCACAAAGCTGCACATGTGATAAATTTGCAGAGATACGCACACATGAAGGTACACAAATGGGTACGGCTGTAACTGATGAAATCTGAACAAGCTGCATGGATTGAAACAATATTAATATCCTGGTTTTGATAATGTAAAATCTTAACATTGAGGGAGTTTAGGTGATGGGTGCCTGAGACCTCCCTGTACATTTTTTTGCACTTTCCTATGAATCTATAATCATGGCCAAATAAAAAGGCTTTTTTAAAGTGAGGATAAATGTTTCTTTGTTATATGTGGCCAGATTCTTCTGTGAGTCTTGTACTGCTTTGCCCTGCTACTGCTACTAAAGATTTCATGTTTTCTCACTTTGCTAATTTCAGAGCAGAGAAATGGTGTGCCAGTATGTATTTAATTTGCATTTCTCTTATTATGAATGTGTTAACACAAAGAATATAACTGTCAAAGCAGATTCACATGAATTGTAAATCTTTCCTAACCCCAAACTTAATGATTTTAAGGATATAAGTAAGAAGCAGACAGAGACAGAATTTATTTTTGGAGGGCAAGAAATCTTCAGACACTGCATCTTAATTGTCTTTTTCTCCTGCACTAATGTGCAATTCAAATTCAGATTAACAGATGTACTCTGAAAAATGTATGCAAATACACTGTTCTCAAAGGCAGTGGTTTCAGTTTGCGGGCTCCCCAGTTTTATGCTGTTACTTACGCAAATAAAAAATTGCCTACAAGATTAACTTCCATCATCAGCTCTGCCCTATAAATCAAAAAGACTTATTTTCAATAAGTGATCAATAAGCAGGGACCCCTGCCTGAGCTGTTGGGGTAATGTTGACCCTCCAGAGAGTCCAGAGGGCAAAGAATCAAACCAAAAAGCATTAAGATTTCATGTTGTTTGCCCTTTTAGGTTTTAGGCTTTGGACTTACTTGGGACCAGTTACCACTTCTTTTTCCTATTTCTCCCTTTTGGAATGGAAATGCCTATTTTATGCCTGTTCTGTCTTAGAAGATACATCATTTCTTTGATTTCATAGGTTCATAGCTAGAGAAGAAGTTGCCTCAGGATGAATCGTACCTTGAGTCCCATCCATATTGGATTTAAATGAGACTTTGGACTTAGACTTTAGAACGATGTTGAAATGAGTTAAGACTTTTGGGGCTGTTGGAATGGAATGAATACAATTTTCATATAAGAAGGACATAAATTTGGGAGGCCAGGGCTGAAATGTTACGGACTGAAAGTTTGTGTCCTCCCGTCCCCAAATTCATATGTTGAAATCTTAATCCCCAATTTGATGATAATAGGAAGAGAGGGCCTTGTGAGATGTTTAGGTCATGAGAGTGGAATCATCATGAATAAGATTAGTGCCCTTATAAAAGAGACCCCAGGGAGCTCTCTTGTCCCTTCTTCCTCCTTTTGCCATGTGTGGACACAGAGAGAAGATGGCCTTCTATGAACCAGGTAGCTGGTTCTCAATAGACACTGAATCTCTCAGCACCCTGAGGCTGGACTTCCCAGCCTCCAAAACTGAGAAGTGAATGCTTGTTTAAGTCAGTAAGTCTATGACATTTTTGTTATAGCAGCCTGGAAGGATGAAGGCAACCAGTAAAGCCATCTATCCTGTTTGAGGGAAGTTATTACATCAAGCATTCAAAATTTTTAATAAATAGTAGTGTTATTCATTTTTCTACATCTGCTCAAATCAGTTTTGGTAAATGGTATCTTTTCATGAATCTATTTTATTTAGGTTGTCAAATTTATTAGCATCATTTTGCTCATAATATTCCCTTATTATCTTTTTAACGTCTATAGGGTATGTAGTGATGTTCCTTCATAAAATTTTGATATTGATAATTTATGTCTTCTTTGTTTATCTGTCTAGCTAGATCAATTTTACTCATATTTTTAAAAAACTTGATACTGGTTTTGTTGATCTTTATTCTTATTTTCTATTTCCTTGATTTCCACTCATTATTTTTTTCCTCTCATTGTACTTTGAGTTTATTTTTGTCTTCTTTTTCTTGATTCTTAACGTTGAAAATGATTAGTGCTTTTGACCCTATTTCTTTTTCCAATATAACTATTAAAAAATATAAATTTCCTTTGAAGCCCTGCTTTAGCAGCATTCCACTAATTTTGGACTGTCAAATTTTTATTTTCATTTAGTAAATTTTAAAAAATGTTCTTTGTCATATCTTCTTTTATTCATGAATTATTTGTTCTTTTATTGTTTAATTTCCAAATATTTGTGAATTTTACAGATACAGTTTTGATATTCCTTTCAAATTTCTTTCTTTTTATTTTTGATGAAACATAGTTGATGTACAATATTATGTTAGTTTCAGCTGTACAACACAGTGATTCACCACTTAAATACATTATGAAATGGTCACCATGATAACTCTAGTAACGATCTGTTTCCATACAAAGTTTTTACAATATTATTGGCCATATTCTTTATGCGGTATATTACATCCCTGTGACTTATTTATTTCATAACGGGAAGTTTGAACCTCTTAATCCCCTTTATCTATTTCACACAGCCCCCTACACTCTCCTCTCTGGCAGATACCAATTTGCTCTCTGTATCTGTGAGTGTGTTTTCATTTTGTTTTGTTCGCTCATTTGTTTTGTTTTTAGGATCCATATAAAAGTGAGATCATACAGTGTTTGTCTTTGACTCGTGAAACTTAACAGGATGCCCTCTAGCCCATCCATTTTGTTGCAAACAGCAAGATTTCATTCTTTTTTATGACTAAGTAATATTTCTGTGTGTTTGTGTGTGTGTGTGTATGTCTTTCTTTTTGTGTATTTATCTGTCAATGGACACTAAGGTTGCTTCCATATCTTGGCTATTGTAAATAATGCTGAAATAAACACTGAAGTGCATATATCTTTTTGAATTGTTTTTGTTTTCTTTGGGTAAATACCCAGAAGTGAAATTGCTGGATCACATGTCAGTTCTACTTTTAATTTTTTGAGAAAGCTCTATACTGTTTTCCACAGGCTCATAGATACAGGGAACAGACGATTGCTGGGGGTGGGGTGGGCAAAATAGGTGAAGGGGATTAGAGGTACAAACTTCCAGTTATAAAATAAATATGCCATGAGGATAGAACATACAGCATAAAAATATGGTCAATAATATTGTAGTAACTTTGTATGGGAACAGATGTTTACTAGACTTATTGTGGTGATCATTTCATAACATATACAAATGTCAAATCACTATGTAATCCACCTGAGACTAACCTAATATTATATGTCAACTATTTTCAATTAGAAAATACAGTTTTTCTGGGAACAATTCTAGAGCCACCTTTACTTGGGACTAGTTATCCTTACTACTAAAAACACATTTATGGGGTGTCTAATGAATGTTCTTCTTATTCAACAAGATCTCTTCCGTATGGTTGGAGGAAACTTGAGTGAATGCTGTCCTTCTATGAACTTGGGGAATTTGAAGACTTAAGCACCCCCAGTAATTGTTTTCTCTTTGGCCTTTTAAAGTTTCATTCTATACACACGCAGATTGCTATTTAACATAAAGATTGGAGAACTCTGTGCAAATTTCTGGAGTTCTTTCTATGCAGGCTTCCCTTTTTTCCTGGCATTATACTTTGCAAATTCTGATAGCTTCAACATCCCTAAAGTCCAATCTTTTTCTCCTCAAGTCAACATAAACTCTGGAGTCTTTGGGGTTTTTCTTCCTGAACTTACCAAATGGCAAAAAACCATGGCTATTATAGGGCTCATTAGATTTGTTTCCTTTTCTCTAAATCATTACTGCCCTCTTCTGATTACTTTCCCATGTCTGGAAATAAATTTTATATATTTTATCCTAGTTTTCAGTTGTTTATGCAGGTGGCAGTCCATTTGGAGTATCTTTGTAATATACAGAAGCAGAATTTCTGAAACCTATAAGATTTGAACATCTGGAATAGAGTTTCCAAGTACTTTATTCTCAGGGACCATGGTGACAGAGTTTGGTATAACAATATTCATAAAAGAGGCAAGTTTTTAGTGTTTGGGTACTATCGGTAGCATTTTTATCTTAAAACGCTATCTCTGAATTATTCAAGAGCAAGAGGTCCCACACCATAAATCTTTCTTGCTAGACTTGAAACCAACAACTCCTATAGGGACAGTCAGGAGGTTAATTTTTTTCCTTTATCAGGACACTGCCAACGTTAAGAAAAACAGTATGGCAGACAAAGTGGATATTCTGAAGCCTACTTAAAAGAAGACTTTTGTGCATAAAAGATATTCTAGATAGAGATTAAGTGGATGATATAAAATCTTGATGGTTAAGAGAGAGATATGGAAAGAAAGTGATAACTTTTCTAACTGCTTTAAACATGAATCACATGATCTACAAAACTTTAGTAATTACAAGTCCAGAAATGTTGCCGAAGTCCGAAAATCTAACTAAGAAAGAGAGAAATTTTCAGAAACAAATTAGATTGACTTATACAGGGGACCTCTAACCCTTGTTAAGCATACGCTTAAAGCTGCTGATGGAGCCCCTTTAACAAGTGAGCTCCCATTTTTGGAACACTAAATGCTTGCCAGAAAAGTGTTAAGGAATGGCAAGGAATTCTGCGTAGGTTAGTACAAAATATTTAAAGTAATACTAGGTGAATTTTGAAATGATGCCATTATTTATAAATGGGAATTCTTATATCTTTATGTTGCCATTTGATTTTTTGTATAGTCCCTGTTGAGCTTCATTGGTCAATTAGTTAGAAATGAGGAAGTAGATAATAGGTTTGTGAATTTCAGCCTAAAGGGCAATGAGGCCTTTGCGTTCTTTCACCTCATACACTGTTTAGATCCCTTTTAGAGTTTTCTGGGGCCATGACTCTATTTCTTAGTAGTGGTTCCACAGAATGGGCTCTTGAAGATGAAAGCTAGGACTCCAGTTGATTCTGGTCTTCTCCCTCAAGAATACAGTCCAAATTCCCTTACTGAACATAAGCAGAATTTTTAAGACTGGCTGGTTAAGTGAACAAAAAAATGTTATTATTATGTGATATTTATATAATATAAATTTTAAAATATTCATGTTAAAAATATTATCCACAACCCACCACTATCCCCATTTATATTTCACTTTCCTGATATTTCTTATCTTTTTATGTCTTTTATATACAGTTTGATTTTTTAGGATTTCTCAATTTACACTGGGGAAAGCCATATATAGATGCCTATCTTTGGATATGTATTTCAGTGCAACACATTTATGGAGCCAACCATACCTGTAAATTGGCTTCCAATTTTTCTGTAAAGACTTAAGGAATAAAAGAACTGATTATAAGAGTAGCATTAGTTCAGTGGAACAGAACATATACATACCATTTTATGGAAAAATGAAAGAACTAGTGAATACACTTTGATGTCAACCACAAGGAAAGGAAAAACATACACTTATTATTTGACCAATTTCATTTACTTTTCTTCTAATCTGTAGAATGTATCAAATTATGTTAAATACTAAAAATTGTCTGCCGGTCATATGTCTTCTTGCTCCAACTATATTTCCTCACTAGTTTGTACTGTTAAGTTTAATTTTCTAAAAGAGATTATAAGTCACAAAAGCATTTCAGAAGTGCTTTTTTCCCGGATGCTGAAGTTACTTGTGAGAACATTACGATCTTGATCTCTGAGCGACCTATATGGGAAACCCACTAGGAATTCTGTTGAACTTTCAAAGTATGGGCAATATAACGCTGCCTCACAAAATTCTATGCCAAGTAGAAAGTCCATGGAGAAGTCTCATTCAGTTTCAGAAGAATAGAATGATCTAAAGGAGGGACACAAAATTAGCAGCATGAGTTACAAAATATTTCATTTTAAATACAAATTAAAGTCCAAGTGTATGTTTTCTCCCATGTTCCTTAGGGTTTTTATGCAATTTACTAAACAGTTGACTCACCAGAATCTACACTTTCAGTAGAACATAATTAATCCTCACAATATCTTCTGCATTGTGCCTGGCTAAAGAATCTCTTACATAGCAACAGAGAAGGCAAAACTTTGAATTAAAATTTTTTAAAATTCTAGCATACTAACCAGCCCCTCTCTTACCTCTACCAGATTTATTCTTTGTGATTTCTCATCGTATTTCTCCTATACCTAATTTCTATGCCACTAACATCTAGCATGAGCTGTTTTCCACAAACACAGTTCAGGACTGGGTACTATGAGCCAGCATAATGAACAGAAGTTTACCTAATAGCAATTTCTGAGAATTCTTCAACAACATACATATTTGACTCTAATGTTTATTGCCTGTATATGCTTACCTAATTTTTTTAGATCGGTTTTTTTTTTTTTTTTTTTTTGCGGTAACCGGGCCCCCCTACGTTG
>NW_006773042.1:0-40326 GCF_000442215.2 Lipotes vexillifer | reverse complement strand
GGGCCTCTCACTGTTGTGGCCTCTCCCATTGCAGAGCACAGGCTCCGGACGCGCAGGCTCAGTGGCCATGGCTCACGGGCCCAGCCGCTCCGCGGCCTGTGGGATCTTTCCGGACCGGGACACGAACCCGTGTCCCCTGCATCGGCAGGCGGACTCTCAACCACTGCGCCACCAGGGAAGCCCTGAAAAAAGAAATCAGTATGTCTCCTGTTCTAAAAAGGCCAGAGGGAAATGTCATAGTCTTCTTATTAACTGATCATTAAGGAAATGAGAATGCATCAGAATACCTTAGTTTAATGATACAAGCCTGTGGGTTCAAGCCATTTATTTGCCCAGGTTCTCTGTCCGTGAAGGAGTTTGACTTCCTGTGGAGAGTTCTCTGCAGGGACAAAAGGTCACGCCTAAAGAGCATGAATATACAGCCATGCTGGCTTATCTGTTGTAAATATATAAATCAATCCTGTGTTTAAAATAAAGTTTTGTTTTGTTTGGCTTGATTAATGTGAACAAAGTGCCTAAGTTCAATCAATGCTGGGCATAAAAACAAAGTAAACTTTGTGTCCATAAAGAGGAAGAACAAATCCTGGGCAAGGACTAAGGAGTCTTTGTCTGAGGAACTGGCCAAGATCACTTCCATCCATTGGTTTTTAAATGTTTCCATCTGTTCAATTTCCAGTAATTAATCAAAAATTTATTGAGTGTTTAATATGAGCTAGGTACCGTGTACGTGACTGGGAACAAAAAATTGAAAAAGGCATAGTTCCTACTATGGTGGAACTTTGTCCAGTTTAGGAAAGTAGATAAATGAACAAGGCTCATGTTGTAAATGCTTACATACATGTGAGTTCAGAGTCTTCTGATAATACAGAGTAAAAGCATCTTAGTAGGAGAGGAAAGTCAATAGTAATTCCCAATTTATATCTACATAGGCTTGAAAGGAAGGGGTCCTTGCTGAGGGTGCTTCTCTTCCCTAGGGTGGGATGCTAATGTCATTTAGTATGGAGGGAAGGGTAAAAGACTTCCAGACACACAGAGGGAAATCACACACACACACAAATTATCCTACATCCATACTCAGCTAAGTACTCATGTAGCTGAAAATAGGCAATTCTGAGCCTAGCTCTTTTTTTTAAAAATTGAAGTATAATTGATTTACAATGTTGTGTTAATTAGTGCTGTACAGCAAAGTGATTCAGTTATACATATATATACCATTTTTTTTACATATTCTTTTTTATTATGGTTTATCATAACATATTGGATATGGTTCTCTGAGCTATACAGTAGGACCTTGTTTTTTATCCATTATATGTATAAAAGCTTACATCTGCTAACCCCAAACTCCCACTCCATCCCTCCACCAAATGTGTCCTTCTTGGCAACCACTAGTCTGATCTCTATGTCTATGATTCTGTTTCTGTTTCATAGGTAGGTTCATTTGTGTCATATTTTAGATTCCACATATAAGTGATACCATATGGTATTTGTCTTTCTCTTTCTGAGTTACTTCACTTAGTATGATAAACTCTAGTTGCACCCATGTTGCTGCAAATGGCATCATTTTGTTCTTTTTATGGCTCAGTAGTACTCCATTGTATATATGTACCACATCTTCTTTATCCACTGCTCTGACAATGGACATTTAAGTTGTTTCCATATCTTGGCTATTGTGAATAGTGCTGCTATGAACATAGGGGTGCATATATCTTTTTGAATTACAGCTTTGTCTGGATATATGCCCAGAAGTGGGATTGTTAGATCATATGGTAATTCTATTTTTAGTTTTCTGCGAAACTTCCATACTGTTTTCCAGAGTGGATGGGCCTAGATCTTAATTCCATTAAATAGAAATGATCTGTTGTACATTAAATATTCATTTTGTTTTCTATAAGTGCCACTATGAGGTAATTCAAGAGAAGGTTGTTACAATATGGTGTTGAGTGATGAGTTTCTATAATGTTGGAAAAAAGAAATCACTGATAGAAAAGCCATTGATGTCATTTTTACTTCTAGTACAAATATATATATGGGTATATGGGTCTGCATTTTTAGCTGTCATATTAAGATGATTTTATTTAAAGTAAGTAGTGTGATTGTGCTTCAGCACTGACATATATTAAAATACATTTATTTATTGTATATTGCTTTTGATTTCCTTTTCATGTTTCCTGAGTTTAGAGAGTAATTGTCTATATATATAAAATATTTTTGTACTTTAAAAATGTGCTTAATTTTCCAAAAGTATAATGACCACACATTTCAAAGGAAAAATGTGTATACTTTTGTTCAGAATTGTATATTTTTATCATTTTGGAAAATGATGTCACCAAAGGCAATGCTTCCCATGATATTTCAGTTATTAGGAAAATACTCATTTATCAGGTTTCATTAGTAGTTTTCACAGTCGTGTGATTTGTCGTACAAGTGCAAATATCTAACTATTTCAATATCATTTCTTTAATAGTTGTGTCCAGCATTTTCAAATCCAGCAATGGCAGGTGGAGTCCTTTTCATTGTGCATCCCTCTGATCCTTCCCCTGTCCTCATATCTCTCTCTAACCCAGCCAGGAAAGGTTCTCTGATTTTAAAACCTCTGATCTGGGGCTTCCCTGGTGGCGCAGTGGTTGAGAGTCTGCCTGCCGATGCCGGGGACGTGGGTTCGTGCCCCGGTCCGAGAAGATCCCACATGCCGCGGAGCGGCTGGGCCCGTGAGCCATGGCCGCTGAGCCTGCGCGTCCGGAGCTTGTGCTCCGCAACGAGAGAGGCCACAACAGTGAGAGGCCCGCGTACCGCAAAAAACAAACAAACAAAACCTCTGATCCTTCCTCTGTCCTCACATCTCTCTCTAACCCAGCCAGGAAAGGTTCTCTGATTTTTAAACCTCATGTGGTTAGATTGGACCCACTGGGATAATCCAGAATAACCTCCCCGTCTGGAGATCTGTCCCCTTACTTCCATCTGCAATCTTAATTTTTATGGCATACGAGGTAATACATTCACAGGTTTCATGGATTAGGGTGTGGACATCTTTGGGGGCCATTATTCAGGGTCCAGGAAGCACAACCTCAAGGTCCAATGATCAGGAGGCTGCAAATATAAAAATGCCCCCTATGACCTAAGGTAACTTTTGATATTGAAATAAGGTTTTCATCGGAGAATTCCCAGAGTCTGATGCAGACCTCATCAGCAACCTGCCCGAATATCTGCCCACATCTGTAAGAGAAGAATGAGGGCTGCTGCTTCTTCTCTTCCACCTTACAAACCCTGCACGAGTACCTCTTCATGAGGTAATTGTATCCAGAACTTCCTTCACACGTGAATCAAGGAAATGTCTTCCCCTTTCAGTCAAAGGGATTAAAGATGATGATGAACTAACAACAGGGAACATATTTGTACAGTCCATACATTTGTCAACTCAGCATATGTAAACATATTCCTATCCTTTCAAATACCCACAAAAACATCATGTTCCATCAAACATGATGGCGCCAACCTTCTTACAAGAGAATATAGGTTCTTTCTCTCTCCAGAAGGTAGGGAACCCAAGTTTTGTCATTGAATCTCTGTACCCATTTCTGATTAATGAGCCTTCCCCTTCTAGTTCAATCAAACTCTTCCTTCGACATTCTATAACACAACCACTAGTTTTTTAGGTCAAACTTGCACAAAATAATACGAGAGGGAATAGGGAAGAAGCCAGTTAAAATATACATATATATAAATAATCAAGAAAGGAAAAAATATGCCTGGTTTCTATAGTAGCCATTATTACAAGTGGCATGGGAAAGTTAAAATTTGATTTTTCCATACTCATTCAAAGTTCTGGTCTTGGTTGTTTAACTTGTGGAATAACTCAAACCTGTATTCTTGAAGTCTCTGAACTATAGTAGTCCTGCCCATTTTGGTTTGCAGAACTCTCCTATTAATTTTTATCACAAGTTATAAAAGTACTAAAAAGTTAACTAGATAGTCACCTGGAAAACAGACCGATTTCTCCTCATTCCCTATGTATACCAGCAATCCTAATTCCCTTGGATAATGAACATCAGTCACCTAAGAAATACAAAATCTGTTTTTTTTTTTGGTGATTAAAAAATATAGGAGCCAAAAATGACTGGGTAGCAGTACTTCTTTTGGTTCAATATAGTTTTAAAAGACCGAAGACATTTAAATCAGTAGAGCACAAAATTGAAGGCATGAGAACAGGAGAATGTGTGTGTGGCCCATTAGAGGAAAAGTTAAGTGGTTAAGTTAAAAGTGAGTCACTTTCATTCTCCACTGCTTGGTTCACAGGTTGAGAATTTTGATGGGAGAAAAGTCACCACGTATTAAAATTGGTTCATGTTATATACCGAACCTCCTCGGATATCACCCTAACTGTATGAGATAAGGTTTAAATGGGATATAAGCTCTTTCACTCTTATATCATGTCTGTTACTTCCAGTGATGGGTGTGTAGTAAAGACAGTGAGTCCCCTGGATATGTACTGGTGAAACGAACACCTTGATCAGAAACAATGCAATGTGAAACGTTATAACAATAATTAGGGCATTCAGTAAGTCTACAAAGTTGGTATGGCAGAAGATTTTAATTGGGGAAAGCAAATGCACTTACAGAATATGGTTCTAAGTCAATCAGTAGTAACTCCTGCACCTTCTATCTTGGAAGGAAAGTACTACAAATCACTTGCTACCAGGAAGGCTGGTGATACTCTGAAGGAGTATTACCCTGTTGGGGGCTTAGAAATGTCTGCTTTTTGCTGTTTGATCTTTCAACCAGAGTAATATTCAAATCAGCTTTGTTTAGAGGAAACTTAAATTGTTGAAATCTTTGCATGATTTCCCCCAAGCCACCTTCACCACCACTGCCCTTTTTAAGTGTCTGACCACTGACAAGGAACTAGTGTAGATCTGTACCTCTGGCCATCTCTCCCTCCAAGCAAAGTGAAGAAGCAGATGCATTATTTAAAGTTATTCCCACTGGAATATTTTCCACCCCTATTTTCCATCAGGTCCACACCTGAGGATTACAGAGGTCTGTTTCTGGTTTTTGTCAGCACAATATGCAAAGCTATCAGGTACTCAGTCAATGTAGAAAGATGTTTCCCCCTCTTTCTACATCAATCTGAAATGGGAGACTCTCCATGAGGTCAGGGGTATGGGCTGGAGGAGAGGTAGTCATGCATCAGGAATAGGTGGTTTGAACTTCTTTCCCATGGTGGTTTCCACTATGACTAAATGACTTTAGAGGGAAAAAATACAAATTAGAGTTATCACTAGGGAAACCCATGTATATTTGTCAACAAGATGTCCACATTCAATTTCATAGGAAAGATTTTCCCAGTTATTCTCACCTCATATATAGCCATCTCCACTAATTCATCCTCAAAGTGTGCCTCATTCAGATGGCCTTAATTGTTTCAATAAGGATTGAATTAAAAGTTATTGTAGTATTACTCCATTATGCTCGTCCAGAGGAATCTTTTAATATATAAATATTTTAGTATATATATACCAGTTTGTAGTCCTTTCTTGTATATATATGTGTTATATATATATATATATATATATATCACATACATGCTATATATATATTATATATATATCTTGCAGGTAAATAAATGATATCAGATATACACAGTACAACTTCCTAGATTGCCAGCATTCTTTAATATATGCCATGATTTATGCTGCTCTTTATGATATTCAATAATACCATATAACAGTTTTTGCTACTACAAAGTGTTGCAAAAACCATCATCTTTCATGTTGCATTTCTATACTCTAACAACAAAAGATCAGAGAGAGAAATTAAGGAAACAATCCCATTTACCATCACTTCAAAAAGAATAAAATACCTAGGCATAAGCCTACCTAAGGAGGCAACAAGACCTGTGCTCTGAAAACTATAAGATGCTGATGAAAGAAATTGAAGATGACACAAACAGATGGAAAGATATATGGTGTTTTGAGATTGGAAGAATCCATATTGTCAAAAGGACTATACAACCCAAGGCAATCTACAGATTCAATGCAGTCTCTATTAAAATACCCAAGGCATTTTTCACAGAACTACAATAAATAATCCTAAAATTTGTATGGAACCAAAAAAGACCCCAGATAGACAAAGCAACCTTGAGAAAGAAGAACAAAGGTGCTTCCTGTTTTCAAACTATACCACAAAGCTACAGTCATCAAAACTGTATGGTACTGGCCCAAAAACTGATACCAAGATCAATGTAACAAACTAGAGAACCCACAAATAAACCCACACTCATATGTCACTTAATCTATGATAAAAGAGGCAAGATTATACAATGGGGAAAATACAGCCTCTTCAAAAAATGGTGTTTGAAAAACTGAATAGCTTCATGCAAAAGAATGAAACTCCACAAAAGTGTACACTATATAATTATGTCAAAAATAAAAAGAAAGTTTATGATACTTTGAAGTATTATGTTAACAGAAAATGGAACTTTTCCCATTCCATCCATAGTATAATTCCATAAAATACCTTTAGAAAAGGAAGAAAAAAATAGCGTGTTTCTTATTCCAAATAAGACCAGAGAAATGTAATAAGAAATGTCTCTTATTGATGCATCTTCAAAGACTTGATGCATCGGAATGACCCAAGCCTCTAAGACCAAACAGTTAACTTAATTATCCAAGCCTCTAAGCCCAAACTGTTGACTCCTTCTGCCCAGATTTTATGTTTGTTGAGCAATTTTGTTTCTTCAGTAGATTCCTCTGCAGGGACAAAATGCCATGTCCAGAGAGCATGAGTATACAGCCATGTTATCTATTTAACGAAAATTCTTCCTTCTTTTAAATGAGTTTCTCTTTGACTTGGTTAATGTAAGTGAACTGCTAGAGTTCTGCCAATGTTGTGCACAGAAACAAAATTAACTTTCTGTGTCTACAAATATGAACACCAGAACCTGGACAGGATGAATTAGTTGAGGAACACCCACATGAGGACTTGACCAACTTCACTTCTAACACAGTATGTTGTAAATTCTTCTTATTCATTAGGTTTTCCAATAAGTCAGCTGACACTTTCTGACTGCTATTAAGAGCTAGGCATTGTGCTAGACACAAGGACTGTAAAATTGAAAAAGACATTGTTCCTGCTACCTGGAGCTCATTCTGTGTAGAAATACTGATAAGCAGATAAGTGAACATGGCTTATACAATGAATGCTATCATCAGCAGAGAGTACTATGGGAACACAGGAAAAACACAGCAGGAAAGGAGAGTCAGGCAGTACTTCTCACATTAGAGCCACATAGTTTTGAAAGGACTTCATTCCTCACTTAGATGCTAATCTTCCCTAGGACAAGGCACTAATAACATTTAGTGTGTGTGTGTTGAGGGGTGGGGGAGACCAATGTGAAAGTCTTCAAGACAAATTAGAGGAATGTTAACCACAAACAAAAAAAGTCATATATCTATGTCCTGTTGACAACTTATGTGGTTGAGAAATCTGTTTATAATTATCTGAGCCTAGGTCTTAATTCCATTTTATTTCTAATCAGAATATTTTTGCATTTTTAATATTCACTGAATTTCTAGAAATATCACTATGAGGTAACTCCAGGGAAGACTGCTGTGATATTTTGTTAGGTGATTAATAGTTTATCATGTTGGAGAATGACATCATTAATGGGAAAACCATTCCTTTTTTTTTTTCCCTGCTTTAAAAACATACAAGTGAGTCTACACTTGTCACTGCCTCATTTAGATTATTCCACTTATAGGAATAGTGCGGTTGACCATTTATATATTAAAATACGTATTTCATTAATATTCGTTTAATTCCATTTCTCTTTCGTGTTTCAATTGGAGCATCCTGTTGTTTTTTAATTTGTATGTAGGTAGTTTATATTTTCTGTGATTTTCAATTTCTAGTTATAAAGTAGGTATCATCAAGTATTTAATGTTAAAAGAGGGTCATGTTTGATATGATTCTTAAAAAAAAAAGAAAAAAGGAAGGAAGAAGAGTCCAAAATGTGTGGCTTTTACTTTGTGTAAGCATTTGTGGGAAGGTGAGAAAGACTGAGGTGTTTCAGACTGGAAACCTAGTGATCCGTGCTCTGCACTGGCAAAATATTTGTATAAACTATTGCCAGGTATAAATAGACTAAAAACCTTGTTCAAAGAAAAGTTGCACCATTATAAGACATGACTGAAATATTCAGAATTTTGGTATTTTTTTGATTCAAACTCCTAAGAGAGACAGGAATTTCAACTGAATGTAGCCAAACTGTAAGAAGAGGTATAAGAGACTACAACTCTGCTATAGGAAGCCCTCTCCGCCTTGAATTTATAATAGAAAGTGACCAAAACTCAGGTAATTTGGGACCTTTCCATGCTTTCATTTTCAGAAGGCAAGTTTTAAATTAGTTATGCTCTTTCTATTGTATATGTTGTATTACATAGTAGGAACAGAAAAAAATTTTTTTTTATTTATCATCAATTCTACTATGAGGAGTTCACCTGGATCATATTGGCAGGACCACACAGCACCCAAAAATTGTGAATACGGGTTAACCAGGTTTTGGAAGGGTTTTGAGGTTGACTTCCTTGGAGAGGGAAATGGCAAGAGTGTTAGACTTGTGTGGAAAGGATAGACACAAATATTTGAGTGGATAGGAGTACAGTAGGTGGCAAAAACCTCTAGCTGTCCTCCGTGTTCACTTCCCCATTATCTCACAGCAATATAACTCAATAAAGTTTTACACATAATACCCACTGCATCGTTTTCCCCTCCATACACACACCTTGAACAAAGATTACATTTTCTAGCATCCCTTTCAGGTAGATATGGCCCTGTGACATGTGGAGTGGGACATGAGCAGAGTCATGTCCAATGTTTCCAAACGTGTCTTTCGAGATTTTAGGGACCACTCCTTCATTCCTGTCAATTGGAATGTAAATGTAAATGTAAATGTAAATGTTGGATGAGTGAAAGTCATCTTGTATCATGTGGATGAGTGTTAGACTGGAGGGATGAAGAGCAGCAAGATATAAGAAACCTTATTTTTATTGCAAATCTTACATACTGTGCACTGTGCCCCAACACTTGAAAAACTATGAGGGCTGTCTTACACCAGAGTTACACAACAATACCAATTGTTCTGTTTTCTTTCTTTCATACTTATATTGAAATCATTCTGTGTAAGAATAATTTTGAATAACACTTCACTTAACATCTATTTATTATCTTATCAGAAAATAGTATTCATTTGATCATTATTTGTTTCTAACAGGGTATTTTGTTAAAACACAAACATAACTGACATTAAAGTTAAGATTTGTGATTTAAAACTGATTATCTCAACATTTAACTGAGACGAAAACTATGCGGAATAAAAACAACACTTTAAATAGCATAAATATATATTTTTATATAACATAAAGTTATACATACATATACAAGTGAGTACTGTTCTCTAAAAATGTGGGCTTCATGCTTGTGGCAGAATATAATCTGGAACGTGTGTCTGTCAATGATAAATTGGTCAGCAAAACAGTAATCACTCTAGATGTTGCAGGCAGAAATATTAACACTAAAAATTAGTTGATTGCAGAATTATTGTTAGGGCTGGAGGAACAAAGCTCAAGGAAAGCTGCCACTGAATCCAGCAGATAAGGAGACTGAAATATAGAGTATTTTTCTATATTTTTAGTACTCTCAGATACCTTCTTTTTTATTAATTTATTTTTTTTGAAGCAGATTTTTCATAGGATAATTCCCAGAGTCTGATGCAGACCTCATCTGCAACCTGCCCGGATATCTGCCCACGTCTGTCAGAGAAAAATTAGGGCTGCTTCTTCTTCTCTTCCACCTTACAAATCCTGCAGTTGTATCCAGAACTTTCCTTCACACGTAAACCAAGGAAATGTCTTCCCCGTCAGTCCAAGGGATTAAAGATGATGATGAATTAACAATAGGCAAATTGTCACAGTCCACACTTCTGTTAACTCAGCATATGTAAACATCCTTCTAGCCTTATTTAATTTTCAAATGCCAACAATAAAATCAACCTCATGTTCCATCAAACGTGACGGCACCATTCTTCCTACAAATGAGTACAGTTTCTTCCTCTATCCAGAAAGTGGGGAACACAAGTTTTGTCATTTACTCTCTGTATCCATCATGATCATTTCCCTTCCCTTCTAGGTTCAATCAAATTTTCCTTGGACATTCTGCAACCCAACAGTAAAATTTTAGGGTCAAATTTATATTAAAGTATAGGGAATGGAAAAGAAGTCACTTAAAAGATACAAATATATAAATAATCAAACAAGGAAGAAAATAAACCTAACCTCAATAGTAGCCATTATTGGAACTGGTTGGGGGAAAATTGTGACTCACTTCTTCTAAACCTAATCAAAATTCTTATCCTTGTGGAATGACCCAAGACTTTAATCCTGAAGTGTCTAAGCCTATAATAGCCCTGCATGTATTGAGTTGCTGCAGAAGTCCACTTTTGACTGTTATCATCATATCTTGCAGAAAGGTCAATTAACTCAGCCCATTTTTCTTTATCTACCAATCTGAAATAGGAAATTCCTTGAAGCCATAAGTGATGATGGAAGAAGAGCTAGCAGTGCAGTATAATTAGGTGTTACCAGTATGATTAAACAGCTTTCAGAGAAAAAAAAAAACTACTTACAACAAAAGTTATTGCAAGGGTAACCCAAGAACATTTGTCAACAAGAGGTACACATTTGATGAGTTTTTAAGCACAAGGATAAGAAATATTTGTCTATTTATTGCCCATCTCATAAACAGCCACCTCCGTTAATTCGTACTTGACAGCACAGTGTCATGGCTCATGTAGATGTACCTTATTTATTTGTTCTAGCGAAGGATGGGTTGAAAAGAAGTAATAATATTACCTCACTATGAGCACCCACAGTGATCTTTGTAATGTATAATTCAAACCAAGTTTCCCTCTTGTTTTCAGTCTACTTTAACCTCGAATTCTGTAGAAGACTACTTAAAAAAGGTTCAACTTTAGTAAATCTATAAAGGTATTAGTGACCTGCTTCTCAAATGAAAATACATGTGTGTGTGTGTGTGTGTGTGTGTGTGTGTGTGTGTGTATGCATATATTGCAGGAAAATAGGCCATGAAATACATATTTTAAAAATATTTTTGTGACTGGGGCTGTACTTAATGAACATTTAATAATGTTGTATCCACTTTTTGGCACCACAGGGTTGTAATAAATATCCTCTTTCTTACAGCTTTAGCTTTGGATATTTTAGAATGAGCTTCACTTAAGCATTCCTAGCTAAAATAGTTTATGTTTGTTTCTTAATATTATCTACATATTACCTGAATAGACAAGTGTAATGCATCATAATGTTTTCCCCAACTAGTTATTTCTTTTAACTTTATTCTTTCTGGTGAGTGAATTAATGGTATTTCACTGGGTTTCTTAAATTTGCATTTTCCATTGGTGTGGTTGGACATGTTTTCATATATGTACTTATTTATATGTACTAAAATTTGGGTATCATCAGCTATAAATTTACTGTTTGTATTATTTGCCAATTTGGGATATCTGATTAGTGAAAAAATGTCACTCCATTGCTTGTTTACTTATAATTTACATTTCCCTGACTACAAGTGAGGTTGAATAAATTTTCATGTGTTTATTGACAAATTTTATCTCATTTGCTGTGATTTGACTGTTTTTGCCAATTTTCATTTTCTCCTCAAGTTATAATGTCACTTTGCATTTTTCTTTACACACTTCATTTTCTATGTGACAAAGAATTTTTAATTTTTTCTCTTTCTTTTTGACTTTTGAAATAGTGACTTTTAAAAGCAAATTTCTTTCACTTTAGTTTTTTTAACTTTTTAAAAAATTGAATTAAAGATACTTCAAGTTCTATAGTGCTTTACAATTTTCAAAACTTTCACACGCATTATTTCATATAATTCTGTAATGACTCTTTTTTTAATCCCCTACCTCTATATTGCCCTTTCCCCTTCCCTATCCCCACTGGTAACCACCAGTTTGTTCTCCATGTCTGTTAGTCTGCTTCTTTTTTATTTTATTCACTAGTTTGCTGTATTTTTTAGATTCCACATATAAGTGATATTATACAGTATTTGTCTTTCGCTGTCTGACTTATTTCACCTAGCATAATGCCCTCCAAAGTCTATTCATGAAGATGCAAATGGCAAATAAAATAGTGACTTTTGCCATGCACTTTATTATTTATAATCAAACATACCCATTTTTCAGTTTGTGAAATCTGAATATACATCCTTGATTTCAAAATTCTCTCCCACATCAATTTTATGCAGATTCACATAAGCTGTATTCTGATCATTTTACTCTTATTTTTCACCACATGGTCTTTTAATCAACTAAATCATGTTCTTTACAGTTTGATCCAAGATATTAATATCATTATATTTATCAAAAAATAAAGAAAAAACATACTTTAAAAAATTTAGCCAAGAGAAAAAATAAGCTTTTTATTTTATACTAATAGCTGGGAAATTATACTTTTTAAAAAATAATTTAATCTATGAGGAGTCTATGAATACAAATTGTATGCATTTTCAACCAACATGTTCTGGTGATTACATCCTCTTTCATTTTAAATCAAGTCCATGACACTGATGGAAGAAATTTTCATGTATTGAGGTATGGGGAAGTCATTCTGGCTTATACATGATTTGTTTTGAACTTTATGTTAGCTAGGCAGCCTGTCGTATGGACTGTCAAACATGCATTGTACATCTGCTTTAACCATTAAAGAAAAGGATGCATTTAAAAATCAAAATGGAGTAAGAGTGGTCCAGGCATTCAAAATGGAGGCAGGGGGCCATTGTGGATATGGTTTCAGACATGTTCTTGTATCACTGAGAACTCAAATTTCCTGTCAAACTCATGGACACCACCAGCTGTTTTCAAAACAACATCTGCTAGCAGCTGCCAGCTGCAACCTTATGGTCCCAAAGTCTCCCGTTGCATTTATGTAACAATTTTGGACCCCAACCAATCCTTGCTTAACAAGTACCCTTACGTCTAATCTTAATTCTTAACGATGTATGTAACTTTGCATTTTTGCCTTTATAAGCCTCCCCATTTTGTGGTCCCTTGGAGCACAATTTAGGTGCTTCTTGAATCTGTATCTCCCAGGCTATGGTGCTCAGTTTGGCTCAAATAAAACTCTCTTCTATTTCTTATTATAGATTGTTTATTGATTATTTGCTTCAACGCGACTATTCTATTCTTCTTTTAATCCAAGAGGACTTGATGTGTCCTTTATAAATGCTACTGTAAATCATACAGTTCAGACTATTTTATCTTTAAATTACAATACAGTAAAATTGACTTTTTTTCCTTTTGGTACACAGTTCTATAAATTTTGATACGTGTATAGAGTAATATAAACACGAACTATAGTCAGGACACAAAAGAGTTTCATCACTCCCAGGACTCTTTCATGATATCCCTTTATAATGACCACAACCCCCATCTCTATCTCTGGCAACCACTGATCTGTACTTCATGACTATAGTTTTATTTTTCTGAGAAAATCCAATAGACAGTATCATACAGCATGATATTTTGATACTGGCTCTTTCACTCAGGCTTTGTAGTTTACTAAATTCTTTGAGTTTTGTTGTTGTTGAGTTTTTTTGTTCTGCTTGTGTTTTATTATTTTTTTGCTGAGTAGTATTCCATTGTATGGATGTGCCAGTTTGTTTATCCATTCACCCACTGAAAGATATTTGGGTTCTTTCCAGGTTTTGGCAATTATAGATTGAACTGTTATAAATAACTATCCATTGTATGATTGTTATAAACAATCATAACGTATGTGTAAACATACATTTTCATTTCTCTAGGGTAGATGCCCAGGAGTAGGATTGTAATATCAATGGCAAGTATCTGTGTAATTTTATAAGAAATTGTCCAGGTGTTTTTTAGAGCGGCTGTTTTAGTTTACTAGGGCTGTTGTAACAAAGTGCCACCAACTGGGTGGCTTAAACAACAGAAATAATTGTCTCACAATTCTGAAGGCTGGAAGTTCACAATCAAGGTATCAACAGGGTTGGTTCCTTCTGAAGCTGTGAAGAAGAATCTGTTTCATGCCTCTCTCTCCTAGCTTCTGGAGGTTTGCTGGCAATCTTTTGTGTTCGTTGGCTTATAGATGCATCACCTCATCTCTCATGTTCACTTGATGTTCTCCATGTGCGCATAACTGTGTCCAAATTTCTTCTTCTTATACCGATACCAGTCATATTGGGTTAAGGGCTCACCCTAGTCCAGTAAGACATCATTTTTTTAACTAGTTACATTTGCAATAACCCTATTTCAAATAAGGTCAACTTCAGAGGTACTGAGGGTTAAGACACAATTCAACCCATAGCAGTAGCTATGTTATTTGGTATCCTCACCACAGAGTTCCAGTTCCTCTACATCCTCAACCACACTTGATATTGTCAGTAATTTAGCCATCCTAATAAGTGTATAGTGGTATTTACCATAGTTTTTATTTTCATTTTCTTAATGGAAAATTGTATTGAATATCTTTTTATGTGCTTATTTCCCATCCTTATATCCCTCTTTGGATGGAACTGTCTCAAGTTCTTTACCCATTTTCACTTGGGTTGTTTGTTTTCTAAATGTTGAGCTTAGAGAGTTTATTATATATAATGGGTACATTTTAAATTTTATTTATTTATTTATTTATGGCTGTGTTGGCTCTTTGTTTCTGTGCGAGGGCTTTCTCTAGTTGCGGCAAGCGGGGGCCACTCTTTATCGCGGTGCGCCGACCTCTCACTGTCACGGCCTCTCTTGTTGGGGAGCACAGGCTCCAGACGCGCAGGCTCAGTAATTGTGGCTCATGGGGCTAGCTGCTCCGCGGCATGTGGGATCTTCCCAGACGAGGGCTCGAACCCGTGTCCCCTGCATTGGCAGGCAGATTCTCAACCACTGCGCCACCAGGGAAGCCCCAGATGGGTACATTTTAGATACATGATTTGCCAACATTTCTTCCTAGTCTTCCTTTTCATTTTCTTAATTCCACCTTTTGGAAGGTAAATCTTTTTAATTTTGGCAAGATCCAATTTATTATTATATTCTTTTATGAATTATGATTTTGGTGTCAAGTCTAAGATTGTTGTCTACCTCCAGGTTACAAAGATTTTCTCCTACATTTTTTCTTTTGAAATTTTTATAATTTTACATTTTACTTTTAAGTCTATGGTTTTCTTTGAGTTAATATTTATATAAGTTGTCGTGTCAAGGTTTGATGTTTAACGTACAGATGTTCAATTTTCCCAACACATTTGTTTAAAAGACTATCCTGGAATCTCTGTTCCATCCTCTGTCTACCCTTTCACCTATATCACACTGTCCTAATAACTGTAACTTTGTAATACTAAGTCTTAAAACTAGGTAATGTTATTCCTTTAAATATATTCTTTTTCAAAAGTGTTTAGTTATTCAACTTCCCTTGACATTCTCTTTGCTATTCCATGTAAATTTGTGAATCAACTTGTCTTTATATTAAAAATCCTGCTGAGATTTCAATTGCATTGTGTTAAATTTTTATATAAATTGGGGAGAATTTACGTGCTTACAAAAATGAGTCTTTCAACAATAAACACTGCATGACTCTATGGTTTCTAATCCTTTGATTTTTGGGGGTTAGAATTAAAAATTTTCAGTACGAAGACCTATACATGTTTGTTAGAACTGTATCTTAATATTTTATCTGGGATAAAATATTTTCAGTCGTATTAATTTTTTTCTAATTTTTGTTGCCAATTGTACTTTGCTAATATATAGACATAAGATTAATTTTTTTTTTTTTTTTTTTTTGGCGGCCTCTCCCTGTTGTGGCCTCTCCCGTTGCGGAGCACAGGCTCCGGACGCGCAGGCTCAGCGTCCATGGCTCACGGGCCCAGCCGCTCCGCGGCATGTGGGATTTTCGCGGACCGAGGCACGAACCCGCGTCCCCTGCATCGGCAGGTGGACTCTCAACCACTGCCACCAGGGAAGCCCCTAAGATTAATTTTGATGTGTAGACTTGTATACTGCAATCTTACTAAGCTGACTTAATTCTTAGATTTATTTGTAGATTCTCTGAGATTTTCTATGTAGACAAGCATGTTGTCTGTGAAGAGAAATATTTCATTTCTTTTTCTGAAAAGTATGCCTTTTGTTTCTTTTTCTTGCTCTATTGCACTAAGCATTCTGTACAGTTTTGAATGGGAGTGGTGAGAGTGAACTTCCTTACCTTGTCCCCAGTCATAGGAGGAAATCTTTCAGTCTTTCATCATTAAGTATGACATTAGCTGTAGGGTTTCTGTAATGTCTTTTAGTCAGATTGAGGAAATTCCCAACTCTTCCTAGTTTTCTCAGAGTTTTTAACCATGAATAGAATTTGTATTTTGTCAAGTGCTTATTTTGCATTGATATAATCTTACAGATTTTGTTTTTTATATTGTTAAAAATGCAGACTACATCCACTGAGTTTTAATTCAGTTTTGTATGATTAGGATAAACTCCGCTTTGTAGAGGTGCATTACTCATTTTATATATTGCTGAACTTGATTTGCCAATATTTTATTGATGATTTTTCTATCAAAATTCATGAGAAATATTGGTCTGTGTGTTTGTTTTACTATCAGGGTAATAATAAACTTATAAAATGGGTTGGAAAGTGTTTACCTCTCTTCTATTTTCTGGAAGAGATATATAGAATTTTCAATCTCTTTTCTATTGTTCATATGGTTAATTTCCATTGCGCTACCTTTCTTCTCTCAATTCCATTCAGCTACTGAGTTCATCTACCATGTATTTTATTTTTATTATTATATATTTCTGTGTTAAAATTTCTATTTATACATATCTTCTATTGCTTTAGTACTTTAAAAAATTTCCATTTGTTTCAAGAATGTTCATGATTACATGTTTGATCAATTTTATGATAGCTGCTTTAAAGTTTCTGTCAAACAACTCCAACATCTATATCATCTCATCCTAAGCTTCTGTAAATTGTCTTTTTCCATGAAAATTGACATTTTCATCTCTTCATAAGCCAAGTAATTTTGGATTGTGTCCTGGACATCTTGACTGTTTCATTACGAGACTCTGGGCATTGTTTAAATCTCCTGGAGAATGCTGACATTTTTGTTTTAGCAGATAATCTACCCAGTAAAGTTCACACTGTGAATTTCTACCCATCTTCTGTAGGCTATGGTTTCAATGTCAGCTCGGTTTTTGAAGACTTGCAATGCCACAGCACTACAGGATATGTGCCCTATTTAGCAGTCAGTCTGGGATCTGGGAAATTTGATGTACTTATTAACTCAGTTCTCAAAATCTTATGCTAATTTGAAATAGATCTATGCATATGCAAGTCGAAGTGTGCTCAGAAGTTCTTAATTTGTGGATGGCCTTTCTGAGCTCTTCCTTCTCCATGAATCTGGAGGTAGCTTGTGCTTATCAGCTGACAGTTGATGTACTCTTAGATTCATCTGAATAATAAAATACCCAACTAAAATCCTATTACAAAGAATCTGTTGAACTGAGAAAACTGTTAGAAAACAAACAAATACAACACTTTCTAAAAACCAAACTGCCATATAGTTTATTCCTATGTCATATCACCACCCTGTGGTCTTTATATCCTAGGACTTAACAACACCACAAATCAAGTTTTCCTTTAGGATATTTCCTAGTTTTCCTTAAAAGTGGTCTGTGAAACTGCACAAGATAACAGGACTCTGCAGAACTGCCAGAAAGGTGTTTTGAACCACAAGGTATATGGAACCTCTTAAAGAATTATATGGAATGAGGAGAAAATTATTAGTTAGCCCATATCTAGAATCGAGACTCAATTTTCAGATTAGCTTGATTTTTATGAACTATTTCAGATCCTTAGGTCCCTATCTTTAGTCATGGAAATACACTCAGAAATGATAAAATCAGCTATGTGTATCTATAGTAAAAAATATACTGAAATACCTATGAAAATCAATAGAAACATAATATCCAACTTACCCCAAATAATGGATGTTCTAAACTGGGCTACCTTTAAGTGGATATTTTAAAAATTAAATTTTGTGAATATCAAGTTCAATTATTCACAAATTATTGACAGTAATTTTATGATACAAAATTAAGCATAAAATATGAAGAAACTGTTTTACCATGTTGATAGATTAAATTTAACTAAACAAAGCACCATCCTTCAAAAAATCATCAGTTTTACATAGAAAAGTATAAATTGTAGTAATGGCTGTCATTGCTTTTATAATTATGAATTCTTATCTATTTGAATTACCCTTCCTTGTTTCAGTTGATTCTGACATAGTGAGATATTCTCAGACCAATGGACAATTTTGATCAAGGGATCAGCTAAATTTTAGTGTGTATAACAAAACAAAATTATATGTATACAACAAAATTATAACAAAAATTAGCTGCCATTCATCTTTCCCAACAGCAGTAAAAAATCAAAATGCATTTTAACTATTTTGGGGTATTAAAGGACAATTTTTTGTATTTAAAAATAGGTAAAGTATTTGGTATGTTGAACTTTACATTTTTCTAAGAATTGAGATTCTTATAATGAAAATGTAAATTATTATTGTAGTAGTAATGCTACTATAGTATGATGTATCTTTATCAATTCTCTTCAACAAAGTATTGACAGGTACTCGTCTATTCCTTTCTTTACAAACAAAATTAAAGATATAGTCACAACATCCTGAAGGATGGAGAAGGAGGGGTTTAGTTAACTGAAATTTCAAATCTACCAAAACTAACTCTTTGTATGGATATAATTGTGGAAATGATTTTTACAGAGTTGATCAGGAACAATTTTGTGCTTAAAATTGAGCATTTGTTTGCCGAAAGTAAGGCTTATTGTAGAAAGCAGACACGGTCTAAGTTTGATTATGGAAAACATAAGTTTACTACACTTTTATAAAACCAGGTTTTCTAAGATGTTATTAGATTAAATGTTCTATTTTTTCCTCAGTTCTCATTATTGTTAACATTCTAACAGGAAAACACATAAGCATATACCCCAAATCTGATTCTAGCCATTATGAATATGATACACTTTGAAAGCATTTCAGATCATTCCAGATACATATCTAATACTACGTAAGCTTTTTCCTGTGTTTTAAGCATAAAAGGCTTAACATATATATAATAACAACAAATGGTGTTCCTCCCTCATTTATAAGACTATAAAATTACATGCATAAATAAAATTGATTTTCAGTTAGAGTGATTTTACTGTTGCCTAAACATTAATAAGATCCTCCCCCTTAGGTTAGCATTCACAGGCATCTTCCAGTAATTTTGTTGGCCTATTGAAGAACTGATGGACTACGTATAGCTTGTCCCTGACAGTTACTGACAACATTTTAAATGACGAGTAATGTTAGATTCTCATTACTTCAAATCATCATTTCTTCTTGATGTAAAAACACATTTTTGGTCTCATATTTTTCCTCCATAAATATCATTAAATTTTTAAATTTATTAATATAATTGTTGAGGAAGCAAAACCCAGAAAATATTATATTGTGTTTATAAATTAAAATAGGCAGAAAATACTGTGTGAAAAAGCAGTCATGTACCCTCCCTCCCAAAGCAAAAAATTACAAGGACATTTTCTAAAAGTTCACTTATTACCAATTTCTGCTTATAACTCTTTTTTTTTTTTAATTGGGGTATAATTGCTTTACAATGCTGTTTTAGCTTCTGCTGTACAATGAAGTGAACCAGCTATGTAATGGGGAGTAAATATCTTCATATCTGAATATTTAGATCACAGAACTATACATGATCACAGCACTCTTGAATAAAAACTAGCAGTATGATATGACAAATGAGGCAATGCACAAGAGTGAAAAAAGGTTAACTAGAAGATCACTCCCTAACATTCAGTATATAAACAAAACATAAAGCTGCTTGTTAACATATACCACCAGAAATATGTGTGCTATCAAAACTGGATGTTAGGTCTTCCCTGGTGGTGCAGTGGTTGAGAGTCCGCCTGCCGATGCAGGGCACACGGGTTCGTGCCCCTGTCCGGGAAGATCCCACATGCCGCGGAGCGGCTGCGCCCGTGAGCCGTGGCCGCTGAGCCTGCCCGTCCGGAGCCTGTGCTCTACAACGGGAGAGGCCACAACAGTGAGAGGCCCGCGTACCGAAAACACACACACACACACACACACACACACACACACAAACTGGGTGTTAATAAGTGACATAATCTAAAGCCATCAACTATCCAGAGTGAGATCGATGTGTGTTAGAAATAGTGTATCCCTACATTCTTGTCTGATAAGAAGTTTGCCTGCACTTGGTTCAGTGGCAGATACTATCGAATCATCTCCTTGACAGTTAAGGAAGGTGAGAATCAGAGAAAATTCAATAAGTCTGCATTTACTCCTACAATTTTTTTTTAAAGATTTGAATATTATGAAGTAAAATTTGCAAAAAGTTGGGTTTCCTTTGTGGAGTGCAGCCCTCATTCCTACAATCTCGATAAGAAATCTTTTTCTAAAGGCTCTATCACAGTGGATTCTTATTACTGGAGATTAACAGCCCTTCATAGTGGCTTTGCTAACTTATAGGACAGTGTTGCCTGATTTAAGTTTTCTCCACAAAGCACCTTATTCTACAGGTTCTACGAATTCTTTAATATATCTTACATTGTATGGCATGGATAGGAAAAGAATTAGAAGTTCAATCATAGATATGTCATTACAATGCATGATCAAAAAACGAAGTGTGACTTCTAAATATCATCCAATGTTTTTGCAACATTTGCTGGGCACCTTTATGGCTCTCCCACAGTTGGCCTGCCCTCTCCGTGGGGTCCTCAGATAAGAGATCCTTTGCAACATGCCCTTTGACTGACCTGGAGGCAATGTGAAGCCTCTCTGTTCCTTTCCTGGGTCTCACTACTTTTGCTTCCTTCAGTGCTCTTGAACAGAAAAGACAAAAACAAAAACAACAACAACAACAACAAAAAACATTAAACATGAAAACCTGCCCAGCTAATGGAAACAATAATTAAAACTGCCTTACCAGAATTTTGCCTATCTAGTTCTGCAGTTTTCAGACATAACCGAAAATTCTTTCCCTGAATCCTAGTGTTCTGCTCCAGCCCTTCCCCAACTCCTAGGTTATATCACAAAAGAAACAGTCTATAATTGAAAATTTGACAGTTACTCTTTCAGTCTAGCTCCAGAATAAATGTGCCTTGTTGGACCAAATTTTACCGTAACTGAATCATTTGTAGTCATTACAGTAAAAATATCTAAATTTATATGGGCATGGAAAGAGGCAGTTTATGCATTTTTAATTATATTAAGAATAACTTTTTAGATATTATAGCTAAATTCTAGGTTTGGAAGGTATAACTATCTCTTACCTTTTAGAATATAAAGAAAAAAAGATTGAGTGGAGAGTTAGAAGGATTTTTTAAAAAACTTGGATGTCACAAATTTTAGCTTTTGATAAACTCCAATTTTACTGACAGTCAGCATGGGATTAGATATTGTGTTTGGAAAACATTGGTGAAGATAAGGGAGAAGCAAACCTTTGAGAAAATGGCTGCTTAGATTTATAAACTAGACAACTAGCAACATCTAGTGGTCATCGGTATGATCAACCCTTCTCTTCATTTCCATTGTTGCTTAGAATTCAGTCACATGCCAAAATTCTTGGTAGGTATTTTGAATTAGGTTAAAATAAAATAAAATAAATACAGAAAACAATATAATCTGAAATCTAAGCATTAGTTCTAATGTATATGTAATATAAAAATACAATACACATATTGTTGTTCACAACTGTTTGGTTTATGAGCAATAGGATTTAATACATTGAGCATTAAACAGTGTTCAGCTGCTTTACTTGTCATAAGAAGGGCTAACATTTTGCTATATAAAGCAGACAGGACTTAATTTTACCAACTTTAACCCTAAAAGTTAAATTAATATTTAAAAACTCCTGTTATAGATAACTCTTTATTATTTTAACTGATAGAACTGGCATGGGTTTTGAACCATTATTTATTTTACTCAACAGTTTGAAATAAGACAATAAGAACAACAGGTTTCAATCCTTGAATATACATACAGTGATAGTGAGGGCTCATACACAGGTAAAGAAATAATAGCTAATAGTTACTTGGGTCAAAAGAAAGCTTCTTGGGGTTTTTATATTTTTCAATGCCAGGCTATAAATAAATAAGAGTTGAATACAGGTTAAAAACTCTCAGAAAATCGATGATTTCTTGGGAGAAAATATTTACAAATGATGAAACTGACAGAGGCTTAATTTCCAAAATATACAAACAGGTCATGCAGCTCAATATCCAAAAAAAAATAAAAAAACAGGCAGCAGACCTAAATAAACATTTCTCCAAAGAAGACATACAGATGACCAACAGGCACATGAAAAATGCTCAACATCGCTAATTATTTGAGAAATGCAAATCAAAATTACAGTGACATGTCACTTCACACCAGTCAGAATTGCCATCATCAAAAATGTCTACAAATAATAAATGCTGGAGAGGGTGTGGAGAAAAGGGAACCCTCTTACACTGTTGGTGGGAATGTAAATTGGTGCAGACACTATGGAGAACAGTATGGAGGTTCCTTAAAAACTAAAAATAGAGTTACCACATGATCTAGCAATCCCATTCCTGGGCGTATATGCAGGGAAAACAGTAATTCAAAAAGATATACGCACCCCAATGTTCATGGAAGCACTATTTACAATAGCCAAGACATGAAAGCAACCTAAGTGTCCATCAACAGATGAATGGATAAAGAAGATGTAATACAATGGAATATTACTCAGTCATAAAAAAGAATGAAATAATGTCATTTGCAGCAACATGGATGGACCTAGAGATTATCATACTAAGTGAAGTATGTCAGACAAAGACAAGTATCATATGATATCACTTACATGAATCTAAAAAATGATACAAATGAACTTATTTACAAAACAGAAATAGACTCACAGACATAGAAAACAAACTTATGGTTATCAAAGGGGAAATAGGGGGAAGGATAAATTAGGAGCTTGGAATTAACAGATACACACTACTATAAATAAAATATATAAACAACAAGGTCCTGCTGTATAGCACAGGGAACTATATTCAACATCTTGTAATAACCTATAATGGAAAAGAATCTGAAAAAGCATATATATATATATATATATATATATATATATATATATATATATATACACACACACACATACATATACATATAGATATTTGAATCACTTTGGTGTACGCCAGAAACTAACACATTGTAAACAAACTATATTTCAATTTAAAAAAAGAAAATAGACAATTCCTATTAACATAATTCAAATTCTCAAAAAGATTACTTCAAAAATTGATAATATAACATATAGTATAGATACTGAAAACATAAACAGGATTGCAATCTAAAAAGAGAGGGAAGAAATGGAGGAAAGAGATTCATGTTTATTTATGCACATTGCAAGTGCCAGACACTGGGTAGTACTTCATGTGCATCTGTCATCATAATTCACCTCCATGGTAATTCTGGAGACAGATGTCATTGGCTGCCCCCCTCCACCCTATTACATAAATAAAGAAATGAAGTTCCACTTCTGTGATCATTCAACCAGTAAGTGACGAATCTAGGTTTGAATTCAGGTCAACCTGACTCCAAAATCAGTGATCTCAAAGTTTTACATATGATATCAGCATTTATTTTTTAGTTTTCTAAATGTTTTGCAAGCCCAGGAGAGAAATGGCTCCAGGGTCACACATGTTGTCTTGAAAGATACCCCACTGGTCAAGTCTCTCTTTTATTCATCATTGAACGAAGTCTTTCATTTCATGCTTTCATTTAACTATTATGCATTCATGATACTAGAGAAAGCTTAAGATAACAATCTATGTTGAAAGCAGCATAGTCAATTAAATTTACACAACATTAAAAATTTATTCATTTAAAACTCATGTATTACGTACCTACAATGTGCCACTGCAAATACAAAGACAAATGACACAAACCGCCTGAATACAAGGAACTCAGTGAAAATATATGCAAACAAGTATTCACAACATTGAACATATGTTGTTGTATGCTATGTACTGTAGTAGTAGAGGAGAAGTGGGGATGATAGTGTCTGCTTGAATGAATCTTGCAGAATTCACAGAGGAGATGTTTGAATGCTGCAGTTCACTAGCCTGATTGAGGTGGGATAGAAGATCATGCCAGTTAGAAAAAGGAGTCCATGTAAAGGCAAGAAAGAGATGGACAGAAGTAGATGGATATGAGACACATTTAGAAAGTAATAATACATCAAGGATAATGACTCCCCATGGCCTTAGAATAATGGGAAATATGCATCATCACCAGGATGCAGGATGGCCTGGTGTGATGCCCTGACACCGTTCCCAACAGTCACTAATTATTCATTTCCTATTTTGGTATCACTTACTATATAATATAGTTGTAACATTTTCTCTTAGTTATTTTAAAAACTGTAATACATTTATTGCCAAAAAGTCCAACTATATACTTCTATAATTTAGCCCTCACTCCTTGCTTTACATGGTAGTAAGGGACCATAAAAATGACTGTGCAAACTGAAACTGTGCAAAGTGCTCTTAATAGTCAATGGAACTATTAAAATTGTTCCATGACCTTTAAAAATTTTGTATAGACATTAACTAATCATATTGTCATTTATAAATGTACAAGCAAATAAAAAAGAATAGTAAAACTAATATTTATCTAGTACACTATAATTTAAAATGGCAACATTGAGAATTGAAGTGTCATGTTTCTTTGTAAAACACATCAGAAATAGTGTGAACAGTCCCTGCCTTCTTTTCCTCATTGTATATCTTACAATACAGAGCAAGCACACCTTCATGAATTGTCATACTTCTAAGTTTGGATCCAACATTGTATCCCTTCAAAGTTGTGAAATATCTCAGAGGGTTCCTGTAATATGTAAATTTGTGCTGTTGCTACCTCTTCTGAGACGAATTCATCCTTTTAACCACACCCACTTTCCTCATTTATGCCTTCAAGTTCCTCTGGCTGCATACTTCAACTCTCTCAAACGGCAGCAGTGCCAACATTCTCACAGTGGGCTGCTCTTCCACAACTCCATTCTCGTTTGATTTGAGTTTCACTGTCAGCGTTCTCACGTTTCTTTTATTTGCTACACTTTCATTTTGGTTGGCTTCTTTGAAACCCTCTTTGGATTATCCAATTGTGTAAAACATCAGGTGAACTTATCACTGGGAGACAAGGAAGCAATACAACTACATTCTTTGCTGTTCTTGTGTGAACTGGGTAATAGATGTGCAGTAAGTGCCCAGTTACCAACATACTTTAAAAGAATCGATGTGATTGTCACTGATCAATATGTACATGTGTTATTTACTCAGGGATTTGTGAACTGAAGAGCTAGAAGCCATGTTTGCTCTTTGTGAAACTGAAATTTGAACTGTGTTGCTGGGGGACTGGTGTTATTTGGTGTTATTTAACTAAACCATAGACTGAAAATTGTGCATGTTGGAACTGTGCAAGGCAAGAACTGCCTGTACACACGCACATGCACACGCACACACATATTGGACTTACCACACCAAGAGTGTGGAACAACCGAAAATTTCATACACTGCTGATTGAAATGAAAATATAGGACTATCATGGGAGTCATTTTGGTAGTTTCTTTAAAAGTTAAACACATACCCACTATATGACCCAAACATTTCACTCCTAGATATTTACCCAAGAGAAGTAGAAGCATCTCTCCATAGAAGGATTAGTACAGAATTGTTCATAGCACATTATTTGTATAGCCAAAAACCTGGAAACAATTTAAATGTCCATCGACAGGTGAGTGGATAAACAACTTGTGGTCTATCCATACAATGAAACAGTACTCAGCAAAATAAAGAATAAAAAATTTTATATACAATGTAACATGTATGATGCTCAGAATAATGACACTAAATACAAGAAGGCAGACAAAAAATTATATACTACATGATTCCACTTATAAAATGTCTGGAAAATGTAAACTAATTTACAGTGATAGAAAGAAGATGGAAAGTAGTGACATAAGGACAGGGAAGAAAGACAAAGAAAAGTAAGAGGAATGGCATGTTGTTCATTATGTTGATTGAGGTGATGGTTTTATGTCTATAAATATATGTCCAAATTTATCCAATTTTCCATTGTGATTATGTTCAGTTTATTGTGTGTCAATTATACCTTAATAAAGTTGTTATAAATATTAAAATATATTTCATTTTTGTCTTTTTTTACTGTTATAACTTTGTATATACTTAAAATTTGTATTGCTTTACACTTGTTCAATGGCAATATAAATTAATTAAAATAAATTTGGTTTAATCTTTTTTCAAAAATTTGTTCTGACCTTTATAACATGACAAGAATTTTGACTAATTATTGACAAGATATCATGTCATTCTTATTGTCATTCTTATTGTCCAGAAAATTTCTAAAAATAGGAAATGAAATCTAAAAGGTTTTCAGACTTTTTACCTTAATTATATGACTAATAGATCAGTCACATAAAAGTGACTGATTTTATCATTAAAAGTACTTAGCATGGCTGCTAGCTGTGGGAATATGGAGGTAATTGGTCACAGAAACATTTGAAAATAGATATTGTGTTTTTTTCTTCCAATGAGTACATTTTCCAATAAATTTAGAAAAAAATAAATTATGATAATTCAAAATATTGAATTCAATCCTGGGCATATCCTGGGCAATCCTGAATTTCAATCCTGGGCATATTATTCAATATAAAAGTGTATTTTTAAAAGAATTTACTGAAATTCCTATCTATGATGGGTTTAAATATACTCTGTAGAAATAACAAATGGTTGGTGTCCTAAACTGAATTTATGGAGCAAGACATTTGAAATAATATTTTAAAATATTAATAAGTTTATAGTTGCAGAAATCATGGGAAATCATAGGCCTTCTCCTTCCTTCTTCATAACTTAAACTTATATTTTGACATTAATTGAGTCAAACTTCAAGGTGGATAGGTCTATGAATCAGAACAGGAGCATGTAGGAGAGAAGCACCACAATCTAATTGTTCATTCTTTCTTGTTGCTGTTGCCATGTTGTAACTGGGTATTTGTGGCCCCAGCTGCTGCTAATGGTGAGGTATTCTTGCAAATAAAATTAAAATTAACAAGTTTACATGCATAGTTTACTTCATACAAATTGACGAATAGTGTTCCCCAGACTATCAAGTTTCAGAAGCAAAAGAGCCATTAGTTTGGCAATTTGGACCCTTCACTCTGTGAAGTACTGTTAACCTTGCTCAAAGGTTGGAATATGCTACGGTATCCTAGTAACATTGCCTGGCATTTCCAGTGATGAGCTATTTGCTCTAGGCTGTAGCTCTTCGTAACTACTTTAACAGAAGAAATGCAAAGAGAAGAAAATAGTAATGCTGTTGTTAAATACTCTGACATGAAATCAGGAACTGACCTAAAATCTAATATAGCCTAAGCACTATTGATTTCAATGGCAAAATCAAAATCAAGCAGACAAAATATTTTTATTGTTAAAATGGAAATGAGTCTATGGGAAATAACATGTACATTAATACCCAAACTTAATAATTCAACCAACATCAATGCAATATTTTCTATGTCTGAAATATTTGTCTCAACACAAAGATCAAGATTATGGATTGGGACAATTACTGCTTCACGTGTTGTAAAATTTCATTTTAAAAATAATAACTTTTAAATAATAAATAACTGTTATTATTTAATTTTTAATGATTTTAAGATTTATTTATTTATTTATTTATTTATATTATTATTATTTTTTTTTTTCTGGTACGTGGGCCTCTCACTGTTGTGGCCTCTCCCGTTGCAGAGCACAGGCTCCGGACGCGCAGGCTCAGCGGCCATGGCTCACGGGCCTAGCCGCTCCGCATCATGTGGGATCTTTCCGGACCGGGACACGAACCCGTGTCCCCTGCATCGGCAGGCGGACTCTCAACCACTGCGCCACCAGGGAAGCCCTAAGATTTATTTTGTTAATATTCCCTTCTTTAAACGTTTTATAATATCAAATACCCACCTCAGGTAAACAACATTTTTACATCTTATCACAATTTATTATTTCTTAAGAGAAAAACATGCATTTATTACATTTTATTTCTTAACTGAAAACCTCTGACACTAAAATTCTGCCACACAAAACAATTCACTGTTTACTATTATGGGCACTCATTATTATTTTAAAAAACATAAATAAATTATTATTTTAAAATATAAGAAAAACCTACAATTTGGAGAATTCCCCAGTTTCCCATGAATTCTAATGACCTATTCTCAAATCCCCAGTATTAATATCTATAGGGAATTTGAAAAGACCGTGTTAGCAGTTTTATTTATTTCCCACTCTAACAGTCCTGATTACAG
Source organism: Lipotes vexillifer (assembly GCF_000442215.2). Classification (NCBI taxonomy): domain Eukaryota; kingdom Metazoa; phylum Chordata; class Mammalia; order Artiodactyla; family Lipotidae; genus Lipotes; species Lipotes vexillifer. The sequence continues at coordinate 11,804 of NW_006773042.1, read as the reverse complement.
ATTTATTTAAAATATACCTTTACCTCTAATTTCCACAGCTTGGGGTATGAGCCCTGGAATTAGATTGTTCTTGCCTACCAAGTTGTCCAGGATTTTATAAACCCATGTTCAAAATTTCACCTCTCCATGACTTTGTTGTGAGAATGGAAAGTAGTAGTATTTTGAGTACATCTTTCTATACATATACCAAAATGAAACAATTAACTCATTCATACACAAACCATGACAACAAAAACCACCAAAAGTCATATGAAACAAAATATATGGTCAAATTCCCACTCTCCTAAGGGAAACCCTGATAAAGCTAATTTATATTTTAGACTTTTAGTATCTAAATGAGAAATATATATGGATACGTTTTATCTTTTAACACTTCTAATATATAATCCAGTAATCCAGATGAGGTTATTATCAGGCAATTATTTCCATGTAATGAGAACAGAGAAATGATATAGCTTTTCTCCTCCAATAGCATACTATTGAGACGGAGGGAAGGGGGCAGGGAACAACCCTTAAACAATGACACAGCCATTGAGAAAAAAATATGACAAAAACTGGTTAGAACCTGTTAGGCCTAAGATGGTGGAAGATTTGACTTCCAGTAGACCTTGAGAGCCTTATTATATGCTTATTGTAATACATTAGCATACGCTAAATGACACACTCACAGGTGCCATGACAGTTCCTCCTCTTGGCATTACCAACCCAAGTGCAAACAACACACTTCCTTCCATTAACACAAAGCAGTGTTGCCAGCTCTTAAATTTAATATAAAATAAATTATGCAGCATATACTATTTCTGTGTCTGAATTCTATCATTCAGTGTTATGGCTTTGAAATATATTCACATTGTTGCATGTATCATCACACTCATGTTGCTGTAGCATTTTCCACAATCTAGTTGTCTATTCTATGGCTCATTGGCATGGATTATGCCCAGTTTGAATAAGGCTGCTACAAACATCTTTGTACATGTCCTATTCGTAGGTTAATGCACTCAGTTTTGTTTCATTTACACGTAGGAGTGGAAATTCTGAGTCATAGAGCAGTTATTTGTTTAGCTTTGGTAGATACTGTAGTTTTCCAAAGTAGATGTATCAGTTTAAACTCCCACCAGCAATATGTGTGAGTTCTGATTGCTCCACAGTTTCTTCAAAACTTGTTCTTGTCATTTAAAAAAAAAAATCTTAGCCATCTGGTGGATTTGTAATGTTATATGTCATCATGGCTCTAATTTGCATTTTCCTAAAGATTGCTGTGATTTTGAGCACATTTACATATGCTCATTATCCATTTGGATATCCTTGTTTATGAAATGCCTGCTTAAGCCCTCTATCCTTTCTTAAAATTAGATCATCTGCATTTTACTTAATAATTTGTAGGAATTATTTATATATTCTGGATATAATTCTTTTGTTGGATGTGTATACAGCAAGTACAGTCTCCCATTCTTTGAATTCTCTTTTAACGTACCATTCTTTCTTGATTCTCAGATCTTTATTTCTGGATTTGTTTTCTTTCTTAGAGTACATCCTTTATACAGTCTTGTGCTGATCATTCAATTGATTGTAAGTCCTCTCTGTTTTTGTTAACCTGTAAAAGTCTTTTATTCTTATTTTTAAAAATTATGTTGTTTCACAGTTCGTAAGAGTATTTCCCCCAGTACCATGGCTTCTGGCTTCTGTCTTGGCCTTGGTAAAGTTTACTGTTGCCCCAGTTGATGTCCCAGCCTTATCTTTGTAGACATCTTCTCAAATTTCGCTATTATATGATGTGTTGGAAAATTTTTTATCCTTATTGAGATATTCTGTATTTTTTAAATCTGAGAAATTGGTATCATTTATTAATTCTAGAAAGTTCTCTGGTATCATCTCTTTGAATATTGCCTCACCTCAGCCTTGCACCAGTCTCCCAATTTCTCTTGCTCTAACTCTAACTAAATAAATATTATGCCTTCTTAAACTGATCTGAATGTCTTTTAACATCTCTTTTATACTTCCTATCGTCTTTTTTTTGCTACATTCTGGGTGATGACTTAAGAACTACTATCCCCACAATTTTTTCTTCTGTTTTGCTTAAACATTTTAAAATTATTACTTCTTTTCTAATATTTTTATGTTTGTTTTGTATTCTTACAAGGACAAGACCATTAGAATAAGTTTCCATTTCAGATTGTCAATCGATATACAAGACACATTAGGCTTACCCAGTACCAAGTTTGCTTACCTTAGTAAAGAGTAAAAAGTAGGAAGAACCAGGTGGGGTTGGGGTCCCAGTTTGAGGTAGTGTGGTCAGGGCAGGTATTTGTATGAAACCTGAATGAAGTGAGGGACTGACCTGTGTAGATATTTGAGCAAAAAGCTTTTCCTGGTGGAGAGAAACCAAGGCAAAGGCCTGGAGGCAAGACCGTCCTGTCCTGTCTGATGAACAGTGAGGAGGCCAGCACGACTTTTGCACGTAGAGAAAGGGGATAAAAGGTCAGAGAAGTAACAGGAACAGATCCTGTAGGGCTTTGTAGATCACGTTAGGAATTTTGGCTTTTACTCTGAGTGAGATGGGAAGCAACTGTGGTGTGAAATAATATACGTTTTAATGGATCTTTCTGACTGACTACTGTGTTAAAAATAAACTGATTGGTAGCAATAGCAGGAATGGGGAGAATGGTTACAGGGTTACCACAGAAACCCAAGAAGAGATATTGAACTTGGGTCACACTGGTAGCCCAGTAGAAAGCAGTAAAAAGTGGTAAAACTGTGCAAATATTTTGATGGTAAAATCAAAAGAGTACTTTCATTCTGTTAGACTCAGTTTCTAGTATTCCAGCCTATCAGGATATATTCAGATCCTAATTCTGACTCTTCCTTCCCAGGAATTTTACATACCCTTTTCCTTTTAGAAGTAACTTGTAACTTAAAACTTTGGATAAACATCCAGAAGTTTCATTAATGTTGGCTTTGATCTTAAAACAAAAACTTTTTATATTAAAGTCTTGGTTTATAAGAGCCAAACACACCTCAAAGAACACTCCTTTCTTCATTTCTCACTCCCTTTCCATCCCCTTCCCAAAACTGTTTGATTGTTAGGAAGAGGGCAGCACTGATCTTTGGAAGTCTTGGCATCTAGCTATGCAGCCCCATCATCCTGTGAAATCTGGTCATCGTGCTCAGCACTGTAAGTCCCTGGCCACAGGGAACAGGGTGAGGAGGTAGAGGCCTCTTCTCCTGGCTTCTTTAACACAGGTAGCCTCTTCCTTAATAGTTAAGAATTCATTTCAATCCTAGCTAAAGAATACCTTAGCTGTTACAGGAAGATAGTTATTAAACGTGACAGAGAACATACACACACGCGAAAGAAAATTTATTTTCAATCTCCCAAAATCTTCCATAGATGAACATGAAGTTTATTTACACCTTTCAGATTCAAGAGAGCTGGAAGCACAGTACATAAAAGGACTTACATTGTTAGAAATGTTATATATAATTTCCACTAGGAAGCTCTGGATGATTTACAACCAAACTAAGACATACATTCTCTTGATTTTCTAATCAAAGAACTGTACCTACCAAAAGCACAGATTTAATTGTTCTCATATACCAAATAAAAATACTAGCCTTTCATTATTATTTGAAAAATAAAAAACTGGCCAATGAGTTCTATGAGTTTGCCAAGGCTGTTGAGAAAGGATTCTCAGTGGACTTCAATAATCAAATATGGGGACATAAACTTTTAAAAGTTCTTGTTCTTATGGGCACAAACAAGCAAAACAGATAAAAGTTAAGCCATCTCAGAAAATTTTAGAAATCATAAATAACAATATATTACACCAAATCCCTAAATAATCCTTAGGGTATTGGAAATCAGGGTTCATTTCCACTGAAAAAGGAAGTAAAAAAAAGATACAAAAAGTAAGCTAAATCAGAATATAAACACTGTATGAAAGATTTGTAACTGTAATTTTTTTCTGTTGAAAAGTTTTTTCATGATTTGTTATCTTCAGAAACTCTTTAGTACTAAACCAATGAATAATTTCTATACATAATGTAAAATAATTATGAGATATAAGATTACCTAAATTTTTGTATAGAGTACAACCTGTGAACCAAGTCCAAAGTTGGCAATTAAATTCCTATATAATTCTCTGTCTCTTCATTTTGTTAGAGGCAAAATAATGTTGTACCTGTATACTTAATACATAAATAACAAATAAATGAAATGGCTTTCCTACTATCCTAATAAACATTTATCTAAAGAGTTATCTAGTGTACAGTACATAAAATAAAAAGGCATATTATCAGATCTTTGGTGATATTGCAGCAATGAACTCTGGTTATTAGGGGACAGGGGAGAAAGTAATGGAAAATTCCTGTAACTAACAATGGCTTTGGCTGTCAAGTCTCAAACACACTTATTCACCGTGTATTTCTAAAACAAAATGAAAATGTGAAGTCAAACTCATTTCCACAGCTCCAAGGGAATCAGATAAGAAACCTGATTATTTTAGATCACTCTCAGATCTAATTATTTTTTGTTATTTTTAACAGTAACGATGGTAACACTAAAAAAAGGTAAAACAAATTGAGAAAAATGAAAATATTTGGTGAGCTTTTATCTTATTTTCAACTGGTTTTACTAGGAAACTAAAATATAAAATTAATTTCCAATTGCTTAATTGTCAGCAGTGGGAATGAAAACCACAAAAAGTGTGCACATTAAATAAACATGTCCTAAGTAACAATAAAACAATGCACATAGATTTTGGCACAGCAGAATAGACTATGTGAATTCCATATCACAGGTTGTTCTTTAAGTTTTATCTGTTAAAACTTTTAAGGTTGTTTTCTCCTTTGCAGTGGCCAGTCAAGTTTCTTCTGGGGTCCACTGGGGAATAGCTGTTTTTTCAGCTAGAAGGCTAGGCTTGCTTTTCCATTGTGAACATTTATGTTCACTGCCCAAGTGGCTTCAGTCACATCTCATTATTTTTGACGTTTTTCATTTTTGAAAATTTCTGTAAGAAAAAAAGATTAAGCTGGGTCCATCAGAAATATGCATTAGAAATAGGAAAGACACTACTTGCTTTCAAACACTGTCTGTAGGAAACTCACATGCATATATGCTTTTTTTGACAAGTAACTGAGAACAAAATAAGAAGAGCCAAAAAAACCACAAAAAACCAAAAAACCCCCAAGGAACTAATGGAAACCCTTCAGAAACAAAGTAGATATTTCTGTGAGATAATACCTTAAATTTATAAAGTGTTTTTCAGTTTACAAAATGCTTTTCTTTGCATTTTAGTTTATCCTTATAAAAACTCTATTTTCTAGGTAATGTAAGGTAAAAAAACGGAACTTGAGGTGTAGTTAAGAGACTTGCCGAGCAATCACACAGCTAGTAAGAGGCTGGAGCTTGATTGTGTTCTAAAAAATGTCTGATTGCAGACCCATTACCTCAGCTGTGACACAATGGCTATGGAGCCCAAACCTAGTGGAGTTCTAAAGATGGCGGAGGAGAAAAGGGTACCTATAATGTTAAACTGAAGAAAAGCAACAGGCCTCGAGCATAAGTTGTACGATCTCTAGCTTCTAATGAACATATACACAGACTTGACATTAACACATCATGTCACACTTGCAAGGAAAGCAAGCTACACTGCAGACAGGAATTCTGTCTGTGTTCAGGGAAGACAGACATTTCTTTCCATTATGGCTTTGTGGAGCATGGGTGGTTTAAGAAAAGGACCCTAATAGCATGAACTATAATGGTCAAGAGGTACAGAAGACTGATCATTTCTTTCACTCTCCCACACCTCATTGTACTAGTGATATGTTAAGTGCTAGCCACGTGGACCTGGAGAGGAGCCCTCTGAGACTCACACCCTTGAGTGCTCATTAGCCTATGACTTCCTCCCTGCCTCCCTTCCTTCCTCCCTTCCTCTCTCTTTTCCTCCCTCTTCCTCTTCTTCCCTTCCTTCCTTCCTTCCTTTTCTACTACACACTGGCTCTATATAACCTTAAGGAAGTTAACTAACTTTTATGTACCTTATTTCCTCATCTTTGAAAACGAGAGGGGGGAAGGGATAATAATGCTTATTTTATAGGGTTATGACAAAGATTAAATGAGTCAATAAATGTAAGAATAAATGTAAAGAGTTTTATATTTTACAATAAAGAGGTTTACTGTCTCACCAACTGTTAGCTATTTTTACTATATGTGTGAAATATAAAGACAAAATATACAGTTTCGTGACCTCTGAGGAACTCATAAAATAACTGGTAAAGAAGAAAGGGGACGTCAAAGCAGAAAGAAGTAGAACTTCTCAGCACATCATGTTAATTCCCCTAAACAGCCTGAATTTACTTTCCTCTGTCAACATCTCCCCTCAGTGCTAAGTGGTGCTGGGGGCTGGGAGGTGGGGTCCAATGAGAGAAAGATAGCTTGGATCCCATGCTTTCCTTGATTTCATTCTCTCTCCTTCATCATCCCCTATCCGCAACTGCTGCCTTTAGATTTTCAGGTCTTTCTTTTATCACAAACAGCAATAAAACTACACACTGTAGAATGTATATTACAGCTGAAAGAACACAGGATTTTTAGGCAGTATGCCCAGATTTAATTCCCACTTCTACCATTTACTATCTTTGCGACTTTATCTGCATAAAAAATGGATAACAACAGAATTTTTCCCTCACAGCATTGCTTTTCCTGAGGGGAGAGGTGGGGAGGGCACATGAAATAGATATATTGTAGTACAGAGACATGATCTGAAGAATTCCGTCTGACTCCTGATTCTAAGACACACTCGCTGCGCGTCTTGAGGAATCTCTGAATTCCATTTTCTTACCAATGAACGAGCTTTGGTAGTAATAACTGAATCATAGAGTTGAGGAAACATCAAATGAAATAAAGGACCTGCAAGTGCTTTGTAAAACGTAAAGTGCAACAGAAATATTACTTGCTATTACTAGCTCATAAAACTATTATAAGCCTGTGGTTTAAAAGTTCAATCTCTCATCTTGACAGTTATTAGTCTCACTCTCCCTTGTCAATAAACTGATTTAAGATAGTACAGGGTTAAGCCGAAAAATGGGAGGTGAGGGAGTAGAATAATTAGATTATCTCAATATAAAATAATAGGATTTAAACAATCTTAGTTTCAGAAGGGACCTTATAAGTTGCCTCTCCCTGCCTGATCTAGTCCAATCTTCCACCCAGGGTAGGGATCCCCTAAATAACGCCTGTGCTTTAGTGGTCAGCAAAGCTGACTTCACACTGCATAGAAACTTTGTTCTTTATTGCACTAATTTTCAAGAAATCTCAAAATGTGAAAGAACTGATTTCTCTGACAATTATTTAGGTTTTAAAATTCAAATTGATTTAAAGCCCTCAAATCTTTTGGCATTCATCAACCACTCCTTTGGAAATGTCACAAACTTCATTTGGAGGTGATGTTTCTTACTTTGAATTGAATATTGACTGATTACTTTTGAATATTCACAGTTACTTAGATGATCGTATTAACTGAGGGACATGGAATCATGTACACTCAGTTTCCTGGAGATCAAGCCAAATACTTCATCCGTAGAAAAACAGAGAACGAAGTTTTATTTTGTTTCGTTTTGTTTTTCTCTCTAAAATGTATTCTTTGATAGTAAAAATGTCCTTCCATAGTCAAAATCTATATCTTTGTAAGAACAGACTACTGTTTAATCCACAAAATGAAGCTTTAAAAATACCATAAAATTAGATGAGTAATTTTTTGAATGAGAGTACTAAGTCAAAGAAAATCTCCGTTTCATCTTATTTTTGAGGAATCCAGTTCAGCTATATCTAAAAATGCTTTACATTCTCTTATAAAGCTGGTGTTTCCTAAACAGTTACTTGAACCAAGGCTAGTCACACCCTACATTCTCCTTTTTGGGAACTTTGAGTGCCACTGTCCTCAAATTGCTCAACCTGATGGTGAACAGTAAAACTTGCAGTAAGCACATCTACCTGCTTTAGGAAGCAGCTTGTTTGTGAAACTTCCTGAAATCTCTTCCAAACATTTTCAACTGAATTTTCATCCATGTACCCATTTTAATATTTGTACCCATCCTCTACTTTCTTTCCCTTAGCATCTTTTTTAACTAAGTTATTGGTTGAGATTGAAAAAACAAATGATACAAGTTAATAGCTGCTTTATTCTTCTCATCTGTGGCGGTTACAAGACATTACATCCTTTTTCGAAGATGACTCATATATTTATACTCCTGGCAACTGTTTTTGCATGTTTGATAAGTGTCACACATTATCTGTCCAGTACAGAATGGGAGGTTGGGGTTCATTTCGCTATTCAAGAAATATTTATTGAGAACCCACAGTAAGCCAGGAACTCTTTTAAATCTAAAGATAGAGCAAATGGATAAAATTTCCTGTCTTCGTGGTGCCCTCATGTGGGGAAAGTGGCTCACAATCAAAATAAAGAAGCAAAGTGTGTAGCATGTTAGCTGGCATAAGGGAGACTGGTAGTCCCAGATAAAAAGATTACAATTTTAAATAAGGTGTGTATGGAAGGAATCGCCGAGAAGGTAATGGCTAAGGAAAGACCTAAATGAGACAAAGATAAAAGCCATGTAGATCTCTGGGGGGAAGACTATACCACTTAGAGAAAATAGCCTGTGTTAGTGCTGAAGATGGAGCACCCCTAGCATTTCTGAGGAACAGTGGGAAGCCAATGTAGCTAGAATAGAGAGAAAAGAGAAGTAGAGAGACCACTGGAGGACTCTGGAGAAAAGAGTAGTAGAGAGACCACTGGAGGACTCTGAAGAAAAGAGTTACATGACATGACTAAGGTTTTAACACATTCACTCTGGCTGTCATGTCGAGAATGGACAATACTGAGGCAAGGGCAGAAGAAGATTGACTGGTTAGGAAGCCAATAACAAGAATCCAGATGAAAAATGATGATGGCTTGGACTACGTTGATAGCAGTGAACAAGGTAAAAATTAGACAAATTCTAGATACTGTTTGAGGATAAAGCCTATAGGGTTTGCTGATGGACTGGGTGTGATGAAGAGAAGGGGAGAAGAAGAGACAGGTTGTTCACAGTTCTTCTACCGCATTACCTTTCAAAGTGTCGTCAAAGATCCCTGTATCACCATCACCCAAAAAACACGTTGAAAGCAATTCCTAGTTCCTTTCTCAGAACTTCTGAATCAGATTCTCTAGAGCAGAGGTTAGCAAACTTGTCCTCTAGAGGGCCAGACAGTAAAAATTTTAGGCTTTGCATATGGTCTCTGTCAAAACTACTCAGTTCTGCTGATACAGCACACAAGCAGCCACAGGCAATGTGTAAATGAATAAGCATGGCTGTGGTCCAATCAAACTTTATATAAACATTGAAATTTGAATTTCAAATAATTTTCATGTGTCAGAAAATATTCTTTTTCTTTCAACTTTAAAAAAAAACAAATATTTTTAGCTTGGGGGCCGTATAATAACAGGCAATGGGACAGATTTGACCCACCACCAGAGGTTGCCAACCCCACTCCAGAGAGCACATCCCAAGAATATGTATTTTTAACATACTCATTAAGTGAATTTTTATGCACAAGAACTTAGAGACTCACTGAGATAAATTTTATAAGTCATCAGTTCCTTTTTGCTTTGCTTAATTCATTGGTCAAAATAAAGATGGGTCTCATGAATGAAGAACCAGAATTGACTGAAATAATGGATTAAAAAAAAGATTGTCACTTGCCAATAAGAAAAAAGTTTAGAAAAAAAAAGAGAAAGGAAATTTAAAACGATAACATTAGAAGTTATTAATAAGGAAAATTAGGAAATTGGGGAGAGGCTCAAGAGCTTATTATTTATAGGAAAACTCTACAGTTTCAAAAAATGCATTTACCATTAAAAAGGATCAATCAATGATTTGCACGTAACTCCATAAAGGTGAAAGGCAGAGGTCACCATATCGATCCAATCCCTTGTTCTACCCAAGTTAAGATACTGTCACTGGTCTTAAGAAAAATATTATTTTGCCATGTGAAAGAATAGTACCTATCGTAATTTGCACTCCATGCACAGAGCTCCTGTCTGCTGTAGGAGTCCTGTATCAGGTCTCAGTTGTTATGGGTTTACACCATGACATCTCTTTTTCTGTTTTATCATCTAATGCTTCAATTGCTTTTCTTTCTAGTATTGCACACAAATCATAAAATCATATGGGAGAAATAAGAAAAAAGATATTTACTTAGACTTGTTAATCATAATCATACTACTGAAAGAATGAACATTCTGGGCTTAAAATAACTGATTTTGTTTCTTCATTCGGTATCTCTCAACTTTATCTCTACTTTGCTTCCACAATCTTTGCTGACAATCTTCTTTGTCTCGAGATTTAACTCACCAAAGTTTTATTTCTGAGACTGAATCAAACAGAAATTGACAATTTTTATTTTAGAGAAAATAATTTTTAATAAACTCAAATGCAGTTTCAAGCCTGAATAGATAGACCTAAAACTATTAGCAAATAGCTTTTGAAGTTTTTAAAGAACTTATTGGTGAAAAAAAATAATTTCATAAGTATCTAGTGAGCATTATGAAAAATATGAGTAGAAATGAGAAGAGAAAGGAAATGTAGAGTAAGACAAGACTTCAACTAGGCTATCTCAATAAGGTGTCTTGGTCTCATATGCCTAACTCCTAAAGCTGAAAGATATATTTCTTCAAATTTCTAATAGATTCCTTTATAAACTAATATGAGACATGGTTAACATTATGCCACAGCAATCAATATGCAGTAGGTGCTAAATGAAGGCTATAATAATGATAAGAATAATTTTCTAGTGTCTACACTGTGCCAGTCTCATTATAGAATTTCATGTGAGGCAGGCATTTTTATCTTTATTTTATGGATAAAGAAACAAAATCCCAAAGAAATTCAACATTCTTTGAATTAGAGTTTGGTCTTGGGTCTGTCTGGTGGCAAAGCCTGCACATTTCCTCTATACCCCACCATCTCGCCAAATGTTTCCCTAGGGGATAATGTTCCTGTCCAGCCACAGACTGAGGAGAGAACAAAGTGGAAAGAAAAGAAAAGAAAAAGGTTGCATTGCCTGGAGAATTGTTTTTCCTTTTCAATATGGTATATTGTTTTGCTTTTATAATTAACATTCTGCTGATGAGATCTCCCATTGGTGAAGGCTGACAAGTCAGATTTTCCGAGAAAAGCAAGCACTGCAGGAAATAAATTGATCTCTAGGGAAGAAGAGGGGCAAGGCTGTCAGTACTCACACAACTGCCTAATAGGAAATGATACTTCAGAATTATTCAAAGAATGAAATGACTGCGGCTCTTCTTCCAGCATATTCTCAAACATTTAAGCCTTCCAAAAGGAGGGAAATAGGTTGCTATAAAATGAAGAGCAATCTTACAACGTTTTACTTTAGGCTGTCAGTATTTCTAAACTGAAAACAGTATTCCCTGGAAATGTAAGGGAAATTCTACTGGTGTCATTATTTTGTTTACATTATGAAAAATATGCATTGATGTTAAGTAGAAGAACAAAAGATATACCAGATTTTAGGATTACCAGTTTGAAATTATCCAATATCTTAAACAATGATTTATTTAGTCCTTAGGAGTAAAAGTAATTATTGTGCTTAGAATTACACATTATCTAGAATAACAGTGAATTATTGAAGTCCACATTTTTTTTAAATTGAGAAACAAGGATACATTTTATTATTTCTGAAGTACCAAACTTTTTTTTTTTTTTGCAGTACGCGGGCCTCTCACTGTTGTGGCCTCTCCCGTTGCGGA
>NW_006773040.1:0-4417 GCF_000442215.2 Lipotes vexillifer | reverse complement strand
AGGAATGGGAATTCCTGATGCTTGGACACAGTGCAGAAATACCCATCTGTTTCCTTTTCCTTTTTTTGTTTTTTGTTAATTGTATCTTAGCCCCTAAGCAATCTCATGTCAGGAGCACCCAGGAGCCAGGCTCTGAGCCTGGGGTCTCTTTCTCTCTGCGTCATGAAATGCCATTGCTTTATTTATTTTTTCCTCTTTCTCTCTCTTTCTGTCCTTTTGTTGCTCGTTCCCAGAAGAGGGCATAGTCATAGAAATGTAGAACAGAATCAGGCAAATAAACCCTAGGTTTCTGGCTGAAGACAGAATAGGGGAAGTTCTTGGGTAACAGAAGGTGCCAGGGAGAGATCACAGAGAGGCAGGAGCTTCAAGAATTTATACAACTTATGAGCTCACCTCCAAGGGTATATCTGATGCTAATCAGCACATCAAAGGGGTGGAGAACCAACTAACAGGCAGACCGCTGCCCAGGTTCCAGACTGGCTGGTAGACAGCTAGGACAGATCCAAGCACATGGCAAAGGCTGCCACTAAACTCACATTGGGACCGCAGCCTACAGAAGATAGGCTGGCCTTTGTGGCCTGAACTAATTGTCTGCTAATTCAAACATATCAACATTCTTCACAGGATTTAACTATAAAGATATAATGTGCAAAACGTCCAAGATATGTGGCATAATAAGAACCAGAAAAGTCTTATGTGGGAATGACAATCAACCGATGTTAACCCAAAGGTAACAAAGTTAGAATCATGTGAAAAAATATTTTAAAAGAATTATCGTACAAATACTCTAACAAGCAATCATTAAAGCTCTTGAAACAGAGAGAAGATTATGCAAAATAAAAGAAGCTATAAAGAAGAAAGAATGGAAATTTTAGAACTGAAAAAGACAATAACAAAAATATAACCCTCACTAGTTGAAGAGTAGAATGTAGGTGACAGAGTTTGTGAACTTGAAGATAATTAGCAGAAATTATCCTGTCTGAACAACAAAAAAGTAAGTTAAAAATAAAGAGTTTTAGGGAGCCACGGAACAACAACAAAGGTCTAACCATTGTGTAATTAAACCCCTAGCAGAGGAAAAAGGGTGTAGAAAAATATTTGAAAAGATAATAGCTGAAACTTCTCAAGTTTGGTGAAATAGAGCAATGTGCAGGTACTCAGGGAAACTCAAACAGAATAAACCCTGGAAATCAGCACCTAGACATATCAGAGTTAAACAGCTGGCACATAATCAAACTCCTGAAGAAGCATGACAAAAAATCCCACCCCTATATATTTACCCTAGAGAAATAAAACTTATGTTCACACAAATACCTGTATATGAATGTTTATAGCACCTTTGATAAGAACCGTCAGAAACTGGAAACAACCTAAATGTACTTGGACCAGTTAATGAAGAAACAGACTGTGCTATGTCATATAATTGAGTACTATGCAGTAATACAAAAGGATGGACCATTGAAGAACACAACAGCTTGGGCACATTTCAGAGTCATGACGCTGTGTAAAACAAGATTAGAATGTACGATCCCACCTATATGACCTTCTGAAAATAAACTCCGGGACAGAGTGTTTGCCAGGATTTTGAGTGGGGGTAGAATATAAATATAAAGGAATAGCATGCATGAGATAGTGGGATCAACATAATCATAGTGGTGGTTCCACAAATCTATGCAAAGAACTTTACACCAAAAACATAATTTTTACTGTATTATAATTTGTTAAATACTTTTAAAAATCCTTAAGGACCATAAACCAATAAAAACCTCATGAAAGTTAATGAGATGTTAAATAGATTTTTATAAGATACATGGCTTAATTTTTTTTACTTTAATTCTATAACATATTTTATAAGCATTCAAGATTATATTTAACCTACTTAAGAATTTTCTAGAATGGCACACAATTTCAGAAAAGCCAAAAACTCAAATTGTGTTAATGGAGGGAATATTTCAATTTCCTTCCAAAATCAGAGAGTCAGCACTACATTGTTTACTTAATAATACTTCTTGTGATATACTATGTTGGATGATGTCCAGTATTCTGTATGGAAAGTTAGATACTCTGATTACAAAAGACTAGTTAATCACTACACTGATAATACAATGGCTATGGCACTAGTTATTAAATAAGGCCCTACTGTCTTGGTCCAGGACTGCACTGAGCAGGCCAAAGTGTTTCACTGATCCATGTATAGTTGCAAAGAAAAATGACATTCTGGAAATTTCCTGATTCAGTCTTAGAAGACTGTATACTTCTAGTAATTTATCCATTTCTTCTAGGTCATTAGTTGGTGTATAATTTTCATAGCAAAACAGTGAGATAGAGCTTATGGTCATTGAGTATAAAATGTGATGCTAAGTATCTATCAGATACTTAGATACTCAGATACTTAGATACAGATGCTAAGTATCTATCATAAGATAGAGCTTATGGTTCTTTGTATTTCTGTGGTATTGACTGTAACCTTTCCTCCTTTCTTTCTAATTTTGTTTATTTGGACCCTCTCTTCTTCTGATGGATCTGGCTAAAGATTTATCAATTTTGTTTATTTTAAGAACCAGCTCTTCATTTCATTGATCTTTTCTGTTGTTCTTTTAGTCTCTATTTCACTTATTTTCACTCTGATCTTTATTACTTCCTTCCTTTACTACCTTGAGTTTGTCTGTTTTTCTAGTTCCTTGAGGTGTGGAGTTAGATTGTTTATTTGAGATTTTTCTTGTTTCTTATGGTAGACTCGTATCACTACAAACTTCTCTCTTACACTGCTCTTGTTGAATCGCACAGATTTTGGCAAATTATATGTTCATTTTTACTTATCTCAAGTTATTTTTGATTTCCTCTTTGATGTCTTCATTGACCTATTGATTTAGCAGCATGTTGTTAAATCTTCACATGCTTGTGTTATTTTTCTGGTTTTGTCTTGTAAATGACTTCTATTTCACACTGCTGTTGTCAGAAAAAATGCTTGATATGATTTCAATTTTCTTAAATTATTGAGACTTGCTGTGTGGGCTAACATGTGATCCACCCTGGAGAACTTTTCATGTGCACTTGGAAAGAATGCATATTCTGCAGATTTTGGATGGAATAGTCTATAGACATATATTTTTATTAAATTAATCTGCCCTAATATGTCCTTTAAGGCCAATGTTTCCCTATTGATTTCCCATCTGGATGGTCTGTCCATTGATGTAAGTGGGCTGTTAAAGTCCCCTAATATTATTGTATTACTCTCAATTTCTCCCTTTATGTATGTTAATACTTCCTGTATATATTTACATGTTTCTATGTTGAGTGCATATATATTTATAAATGTTATATCCTCTTGTAGGATTGACCCTTTCATTACTATGTAATGCCTTTCTTTGTCTTTTGTTGTAGGTTTTTTTTGCCCTTCTTTGTCTTTTGTAGTTTCTTCTTAAAGTCCATTTTGTCTCATATAAGTATTGCTACATCTGGTTTCTTTCTGTTTCCATTAGCATTGGATGTCTTTTTCCATGACTTCACTTTCAGTGTGTGTCTTTACATCTGCAGTGAAGCTCATGGAAGCCACATACTGATGGGTAATTTGTATCCATTCAGCCACCCTACATCTTTGATTGAAGCATTTAGTCCATTTATATTTAAAGTGATTATTGATAAATATGTATTTATTGCCCTTTTTGTTAATTGTTTTCCGTTTGTTTTTGTAGTCCCCTCTTTTCTTTTCTACTTCTCTTGGTCTATTCCCTTGCAGTTCGATAATTTTCTTTAGTGTTATGTTTGGGTGTAAACATTCTATGCTGAAGAAACCTCAAATTGTGTATATTACTACCTAAATGCATGTGTATTTTAGATAGGTCACAGAGGAAATACAAAGGAATGAGAGTCTCAGTTTTCAAAGAAGGCATATAAGTCATATTGCATTACTTTGTATTTAAACTCTCATCTGTACAAGAGGGTGCAGTGCAACTTTTAAGAAACTACATAATGTGTGATATCACAACAAACTGAATGCAGAAGCAGGTATGACAATCCAGTTAGCTTCCATTATTTCAATCATTAAAGATATTGGAAGTTTTATAAAGCACATACTATTTAACATAAAATTTGCTTATTATTTTAAATAACTATTAAATAATAAGTAATTAGGTAATTTCTCAGTTTTAATTTCTAGTATGGTAAATATAACAAGGTAGAAGTCATAATAAAATCTCTTTGGGTTCCACATTGATTTTTAAAAGTATTAAAAAATTTCTGACTGCAAAAATTTAGAAAACCATTGGTCTAAGGCATTAATATCATTCTAAACACTACTACGTTTTTTTTTTTTGGTTTTTGGTTTTTGGTTTTTTTGGCAGTACGTGGGCCCCTCACTGCTGTGGCCTCTCCCATTGCGGAGCACAGGCTCTGGACGCACAGGCTCAGTGGCCAT